>NC_054384.1:70270645-70453145 GCF_017654675.1 Xenopus laevis
GATTCACCCTGGGACTGAGTGATTGGGTCAGCCTAGTTAGGACCACAGTCTTGAGTTCGATTGTTACCTATCTGTAAAAGGTTTTTATGTTCTCTCCGTGTCTGTGAGGGTTTCCACCAACTACTCTGGTTTCCTCCCACTCTCTAAAAACATACAGGCAGGTTACTTGGCGCCTGATAAAACTGACCCTCGAGTGTGTGTGAGTGAATGAGGGACCTTAAGCATCACTGATATGAATGTTGAACAAACTCTGAAAAGTGTTGCCTAAATATATATATATTTACACCAAAGATCTACCCATTTGCTGACCTCACTAAACAAGCTTTGTGCACTTTAACAAACATGATTAATGCATTCATTGAAAGAAAGAGAAGGTATTGTGACCAAAGTGAATCAAGACATCTCACAAAGTTAAATCAAATGTATTTCTTATTTTCTGAAAGTTTGATACAAAAGAACTATTAATTAACAATAGTTTGCTTAGCGCTAATCAGTGCATTACCCCTTGTAATCTCTTGCCCATGTGGCTTTAATTTTAAGCTGATTCCAAATATTAAAACATTCTAAAAGTTTGAGTCAATTGAATTGATATGTTCTCTAAGGATATTCCTAAATCTTACAATTTTGTGATTTTTTTAAGCAACCTGGAATAATTCAGTTATGTTGGGGTCTCATGAGGACCTGATTCAGTTTTAGGGCATTTGAGTGTAAAATGTATTAATGGTTCCTTGCTTCTTGAAATTAAGTAATATGTTAAGAAAATAAACAAAATCTGAATAAATGGGTGTATGAAATAAACTCTTCTGTGGCCTTATGGTCTATATGTAAACTGGTAAGAATCTACTTTGCAAATTAACTTTCATAGGTGAGTTTGTGGCACTCCTTTATATGGGTCAGTAGGTTTTAGCTTTGTTTAGACCTATTCAATGACAGCCCCAGTGTTCTTGGGGGGACATGACCCAGGAGTGCATCACTGCTTTCTATAGGGACTTCGCTGCTGATAACAAGTATTTGTGGCGGAAAGGGACAGAGGACAGTACCTTACGGTCAGTTTCCAGGCATGCAGTGTAGGCGCGCTGGAGTGATGTCAAGCTGGTTCCATAGCTCTTTGGTGCACCCGCGCTTCCTGGCGTGAAACTGAACAGTGCGCATAGCAGAGAGCGCTTAGAAGTGATGTCTTCCTCCTCAACAAGGTTCCTATACAGCGCATCTCCACATTGGCGCCAAACGCTGCATGGTCCCCTCTCCATACACACGCACCATTGGCACCGCTGCGTTCAGGACAGCAGGGCTCCCCATTGGGCTCTTCAACTGTCCCAATCCCTGGCATCCCTACAGAATATTCCTTCCTTAGCAGACACTATCGCTGGCACTATTGCTAGTTCTATAGAGAAGGCTATGTCTAAGACTCAAGGGGCCCCTGTAGAGAAGCGCAAGCACTCTCTACCTAGGCGTGATGATTCGCTCTCTCGTACATCATTCAGGAGTAGAGGTATTTTCTTCACCAGGTCATTTAGAAGATGAAGACGAGGAAAATACCAGAGAAAAAGATACATCTCATGATATCGACAGCATAATCAGAGCTGTCATAGGTGTGCTGAAGATTGATTCCAATTCAGATTCTTCTTCTCATCACAAAGGTCTTTTTAAAAGACACAAGAAATCCGCAACTTGCTTCCCTTCATACGATCAGCTCACGGCAATCATCCAGGACGAGTGGAACACGCCAGAAAGAAAGTTCCAATCATCATGCAGATTTTCCAAGTCTTACCCCTTCCCTAAGGCGTTAGTTGACAAGTGGACTGTGCCACCACTAGTAGATGTTCCAGTCTCACGACTATCCAAAACAACCATTATACCCGTTGCAGATGCTGCCGCTTTTAAAGATCCTACAGACAAGAGATTGGAAGCATTCCTTAAAGCAATTTTCTCAGCCGCAGGATTGGCCCTCCGTCCTTCCCTGGCTTCAGCATGGGTGAGCAGAGCTAAGGAAGCATGGACATCTTCACTCATATCGGGTCTACAGGAGGGCACACCCCGTGACAAACTCATTGACACGGCCCATGGCATCGCTGAAACCAATGCCTTCTTATTCGGAACAGTTCTAGATACAGCACAACTACTAGCACGCACTTCAGCACTAGCGGTGGCAGCACGCCGTACCCTATGGCTAAAGAACTGGTCAGCCGATACCAGTTCTAAGAAATCCCTGACTATATTACCTTTCAAGGGACAACGACTATTCGGTGAGGAATTAGAGAAGATTATCTCACAGGCAACCAGGGGGAAGAGCACCTTTCTTCCCCAATCTAAGTCACGAGCAACATCAGCTCCTCGAAGGGGGCGATTTTTTTCATGGCCAAACCAACAGGACCACAAAGACATCAAATTCTTCCTTTCCGTCTTCCTTTCGCTCCAAACCATCGGACAAACCTCGCTCAGCATGGAGACCCAACAAGCCCCAGGGCAAGGTCACCCATGACAAACCATCTTCAGCATGACGAGGCACCCCCTCCGGGATCGCAGGAGCACATAGGGGCGGCTTCTGGTATTCTGCGAGGCGTGGCTAAGCCACTCTTCAGATGCCTGGGTGGAAGAGATAATCACAGAAGGCTATCATCTCGACTTCACATCCTCCCCTCCCAGGAGATTCTTCATGTCAAAAGTCCCTTCCAATCCCAACAGAGCACAGGCATTCAAGCAATGTGTCAGTTCCCTTTGGGACCTAGGAGTGATTCAATCAGTACCCCTGCAAGAGAGATTTTAAGGGTATTACTCCAACCTATTCATAGTGCCAAAGAAGGGCAACACTTTCAGACCAGTTCTGGACCTCAAAAGATTGAACCGTTTCATCAGATTGGTACGGTTCAAGATGGAAACCTTGCGTTCAGTGATCAGGGGCATGGAAGCGGGACAATTATTAAGGATGCATATCGCCACGTCCCAATCTGGCCCCTTCACCACCAGTACCTCCTATTTGCCTTCGGCAATCAACATTTCCAGTTAGTGGCACTCCCGTTCGGGTTAACTTCAGCCCCCAGAGTGTTCACAAAACTGATGGCAGTCACTGCAGCAGCACTGAAAATACAGGGGATATCGATAACATATCGATAACACCTTATCTCGATGACCTGCTCCTCAAGGTGGATTCACTGGCACAGGCACAACAGAATCTGAAGCAAGCGGTCACTCTGATCCAACAATTCGGATGGACCATTGATTGGAGCAAGTCACAGATCCAGCTATCACACAGGATGGTATTCCCAGGTCTCGAATTCAAGACACTGGAACAGAAAGTATTTCTACCACGAGAGAAACAAATCAAGCTTCACAACCAGATTCAGCGCCTAACACGGATCACTCATCCAACCATACAACTGCCCATGAGGATTCTGGGGTCCATGGTGGCAGCAATAGAAGCGGTACCCTTCTATCAAATACATCTACGACCATTACAGTCAATAATCCTACAAAGCTGGAGGATCGCTACTTCAGACATTTCCGCTGTCCACTCAAAATAGAGACTCTCTCCGGTAGTGGCTAGTTCCAACGACATTATCGGCGGGTCAATCCTGGGCGACCCCAGATTGGACAGTCATGAGCACAGACGCAAGCCTCTCCGGATGGGGAGTGACTTGGAACGGTAAGACGGCACACAGCGTTTGGACTCTTCAAGAGTCACAGCTTAAAATAAACGTCCTTGAACTAAGGGCAATTCGTCAAGCGTTAAACTACTGAGCGACTCCGCAGCAAAACAAGGCAGACAAAGTCCAATGCTACAGCAGTGGCCTACATCAACCGGCAAGGAGGCACACTAAGCCAAGGCGGCTTAGTGTGCCAGTACATGTATGCGGCTGACCACAGATAGATCTCATGGCGTCCAGACGCAACCGAAAGGTTCCAAGGTTCTTCGCACGCTGTCGAGACCCACTGGCAGATGGAATCGATGCGACGACGCAACCTTGGAACTTCAAACTGGCATACATCTTCCCTCCTCTTCCCATGATCCCAAGAGTGTTAAAAAAGATCAGACGATCACAACTCTCCATGATTGTCGTAGCACCCTTTTGGCCACGAAGAACGTGGTTTTACGATCTACAAGAGCTGTCAGTAGCCCAAGCAATTCTTCTGCCTCACAGACCAGACCTACTATGTCAAAGTCCAATCAGTCACCACAATCCCGGCCTGTTCAATTTGAGGGCCTGGCGGATGAGGAATCCATCTGGAGACGGAAGGGTTTTTCAGAAGAAGTAATAGCCACATTATTACAAGCCAGAAAACCGGTATCTTCCAAGGCCTATCATAGAGTCTGGAAGACATACTGGACGTGGTGTCAGGACCATGGGGTCCAATTTCAAAGAGGCTACCTTCCAGATATTCTCTCTTTTCTACAAAGGGAAATGGACCTAGGACTTAAGCTAAGTTCATTGACGGTTCAAGTTTCGGGCACTATCTCTACTTTTTTTAGCGCAGACTGGCCATGGAGGATTCGGTGAAGACGTTCCTCCAAAGGGGTAGCCCATATAGTCCCTCCAAGGCAATCACCAGTGCCCACCTGGGATCTCAATGTGGTGTTAGACGAACTCCTTGACCCTCCTTTTGAACCGCTAAACTCAGTGGAGCATCATGGATGACCTGGAAGGTAGTGCTACTTCTAGCAGTCTCATCAGCACACAGAGTATCTGAACTGGGAGCTCTTACTTGTGACCCTCAACTCCTAAGTTTTTACAACAACAAGGCGGTACTTTGTACCAACCCAAAATTTCTACTGAAAGTGGTTTCATCACAACCAGGACATAGTAGTCCCATCCTTATGTCCAGAGCCCAAGAATGCTAAGGAAAAACGGCTATATGGCCTTGACGTGGTCCGGGCACTAAAGATCTATCTGTCACGATCCAAGGCTTCTTGCAAATCAGATTGTCGGTCATCAGTCCACACCTTCACAAAATTCTATACAATTGACTCATTTGCCTCTTCGGAGGCAGCATTTGGTTGAAAAGTATTGCACGCTGCAGTGCAAGACTAAAGGCCATACAATCTAGTCTATTTCACCCTCCCTACTGTTGTTGGGTCTGCTTTTGTATAACTGCTTAGAATCTAGCCCAGCTTGCAGTATGTGTCCAAACATAAAGGATATTTACACCCAAAAACAGTTTTTTTGCACAAAGAAAACCTATATCTCTAAGTTCTCTTAAACTCTCAACTCTTCATTATATAAATAATTTGTACAACCACTTAATATTTGAAATGCCATTTTCTTTTATTATATAAAATGCTTTTGGTGGAGATTGTCTTAAAGTGAATGTTGCAGTATCTTCTTCAAAAATCAGCCATTTTTGCACACTACATTTCTGGCCTTTATGATTTGATGCAGGTCTCTGTGCTCTGTTTGGGACTGTACTAGTCAGGTCTCTTTCCACCTGCCCTCTAACTTGATCATCATTCAGACATTGTAAGGTACCTGTAGCTGCAGCTGGTACGCGGGCACGTGGGGTGCTCAGGGTCCTGAGTATTTCCGGCGTCTGTCGCACGCGCGCGCGTCTTTGCGCGGGCGCGTGTCCGTTCATTCGGACGCGCGCCACGATGGACGCGGGCGCATTGACGCTGCGTCGTTACGTTTTGGCGCCAAACTTGTCCCTGTAAAAAGACGTCAGCAAGAGCAAACAGTGCTTGGTGATTTCCCTTGCTAGTACTTGTTACTGTGTTCTCTGATTATCTCCTGGATTTGCTTTTCTTGTTACCGACCTCGGCCTGACTTTGGACTTCGATTCTCTTCTGCCTGCCTACCGACCTTCTGCCTGATTATCGTTGCGAATATCTTCTGCCTGCCTCTGACCTCAGCCTGTCCCTGACTATGTTTACTGCTGCCCGCCTACCAACCCTTTGCCTGTCCTACGACCACGCTTTCTGCAACTTGCATTCATTCCATCGTGTCAAGTCCAGCAAGCTGTACACTAACAGCAGTTCTAACTGCTCTTCCTACTTAAGTCTCCAAAAGAGCCTAACAGAATCACCAAGCCAAGATGGAGCATTCGGAAGAGCTGCCTACCCTGGTCGACTTGTCCCAACAGATCGCTTCACTCACCCAGGTGGTGAGAGAACTCCGGGGAGATTATTTGCAGGTGCAGGAGCAGCTGCAAGATTTACAGATGTCTGCTATTCCTCCAGTCGCTTCCACCTCTGGGCAATCGGTAGCTGCCGCCGGAGGAGCAACTTCTTCCTCTCCTTTCCATGAACCAAGGTAGCTATGCCTGATAAGTTTTCTGGAGACCGAAAGACTTTTAGAACCTTTATTAATAGTTGCCGTCTTCTGTTCACATTAAAACCTCAGTCTCATGCTACCGATCAGATTCGGGTTGGGGTGATGATTTCTCTGCTTCAAGGGCAGCCTCAGGCATGGGCTCATCGTCTATTGGAGCAGAACAGTCCTCTCTTGGCTACGACAGATTCCTTCATTCAGGCCCTGTCTAAGATCTATGAAGACCCTCACCAAGTAGATACAGCTGAGGCAGCCCTACGAAACCTTCGTCAGCTCCGTCGTCCAGTAGAGGAGTATGTGGCTGAGTTTCGTTGTTGGGCCCCAGATACCCTCTGGAATGATAGAGCCCTTCGACATCAGTTTCGTTTGGGACTGTCCGACACCCTAAGGGATGAATTGGCAAGGGTTGGTCTGCCTTCTTCACTGGAGGAAGTGATTTCCCTCGCTGTTCAAATTGACCAGAGACTCAGGGAGAGGCGCCAAGAAAGAGGTGTCAGCTCTCCTACTCCGGACTGGGTGCTCCCTACTGCTCCTCCTCCAGTCTTCCCAGCTTCTTCTTCTTCTGACCCAGAACCCATGCAACTCGGTGTGGTTCATAAGGCACTCTCGGTGGAAGAGAGACTTCGACGTAGACGTTTAAATCTATGCTTGTACTGTGGCCTGGCTGGACACTTGCTTAAGAATTGTCCCACACGACCTGATGGTAAAATTCCTTCATCCCAAACTTACAAGTTGCCTTGCATTCCATCACTGCAATCTTATATTCTACTTCACCTCTCGTTTCAGTGGAACCAAAGAAGAATTGAAGTGGATGCCGTGGTGGACTCGGGAGCCTGTGGCTGTTTTATTAATCAGGCTTTCGCAAGTCTTCATTTAATTCCACTCATTCCTAAGATCCAGCCCGTTCCTGTTAAGATGGAGGATGGAAATTTTGTTGCTTCAGGACCGGTATCCTTGGAGACTCCGCATATTTTGACCTTTTCTGTTCAGGGGCATTTTGAGTTATTAAAATTTGATGTGATGGAAAATCTTCTCTTCCCTGTCATTCTTGGAATTCCTTGGTTAAGAAGTCACAATCCCTGTATTGATTGGCAGTCTGGAACACTTGTTTTTAATTCTAACTACTGCCGTGAAAATTGTCTTCCGTCCCCGCAAGTTTTAGGCCTTACCACTGTGGATGATGAGACTCTTCAGTTGGTCCCTCAAGTGTATCACGATTTTTCAGATGTCTTCAGTAAGAAAGCGGCGGACTCTCTTCCTCCTCACAGAAGTTATGATTGTCCTATCGATTTACTCCCCGGTGCAGCCATCCCTTTCGGAAGAATTTATCCTTTATCTGAACCTGAGCTGGCTACTTTAAAAGATTACATCAATGAAAACCTTGATAAGGGTTTTATCCAACATTCTACTTCCCCAGCTGGAGCAGGCATCTTCTTTGTCGAGAAGAAAGATCATTCTTTAAGACCATGCATCGACTTCCGAGAACTCAATAAAGTAACTATCAAGAATCGTTACCCGTTACCCCTCATTCCTGATCTTTTTCAAAGACTTTGTCGTGCTAAGATCTTTTCAAAGTTTGATCTCAGAGGAGCCTATAATTTGGTTCGTTTTCGTGAGGGAGATGAGTGGAAGACTGCTTTCCGTTCTCGTTATGGTCACTTCGAATATACCGCTATGCCCTTCGGTCTTTGCAACGCTCCTGCCACTTTTCAACACTTTGTCAACGACATCTTTCATGATCTGTTGGACCAGTTCGTCATTGTTTATCTTGATGACATTCTAATTTTCTCTAATTCTTTGGAGGAACACCGTCTTCATGTAAAGGAAGTGTTACTTCGCCTCAGACAACATCAACTGTATGCCAAGGCCTCCAAATGTGAGTTTGAGAAATCCAGCATTGAATTTCTGGGCTTTTTAGTATCCGATCAAGGTTTCAAGATGGATTCCAAAAAAGTGGAGGCAGTTGTTAATTGGCCCCCTCCTGTGAATCGTAAGGGTGTTCAACGCTTTGTAGGACTTGCTAATTTTTACAGAAGATTTATTAAAGGTTTTTCTGCTATTATCAAACCTCTCACCGATCTTACAAGCAATAAGATTAAATTTTTTTGGTCTCCGGCTGCTCAACAAGCTTTTGAATGTTTAAAGAAGCTGTTTGTCTCTGCCCCTATTCTCGTACATGCTGATGTATCCAAACCTTTTATTCTTGAAGTTGATGCCTCGGAGGTGGCCATTGGAGCAATTCTTTCCCAACGCACAGGACTTAAGGATATTTTACACCCTGTAGCCTTCTTTTCTAAGAAATTGTCTCCTACTGAAAGAAATTATGACGTGGGAGATCGGGAACTGTTAGCCATTAAGGGAGCCTTAGAAGAATGGCGACATCTTTTAGAGGGAGCTGTGCATCCGATGATCATTTTTACTGACCATAAAAATTTGGAATATTTACGCACAGCAAAAAGATTAAATCCTCGCCAAGCAAGATGGGCACTCTTTTTCTCCCGTTTTCAGTTCCATATCACATTCAAGCCAGGTTCTAAGAATATGAAGGCGGATGCTCTTTCCAGAATTTTTCCTGTAGAAAAGAATGATTTGGTACCTGACACGATTCTTCAGCCTGGACATTTTTTACTTTTGCAATCTTCTTTTATCGAAAGTTTAAGAAATTTTCCTCAGTCACTAACAGATTATCCTGGGGTTAATGACTTGTCTCTTCAAGATAATCTTCTTTTACGAAACAACAAGTTGGTTGTTCCTCCTAGTCTTCGTTTAGAGGCTCTTAAGCTTATTCATGACCATCCTTTGGCTGGACATTCTGGGATTCGAAGATCTTTAGATTTGGCTAGACGATTTTTTTGGTGGCCTTCTTTAGTAAAAGAGTGTGTCTCTTTTGTACGTTCATGTGAATCCTGTGCAAGGTCTAAACCATCTTGTAACAAACCGGTAGGGTTACTTCGCCCCTTACCTTTACCTGAGAGACCATGGAGTTCTATTTCGATGGATTTTATTGTGGAACTTCCTCCTTCTGACAAATATAACACTATCTTTGTGGTAGTAGATCGTGTTACTAAGATGGCTCACTTTATCCCGCTTCTTCGATTACCTTCTGCAGCAGTTACCGCAGAGGTGTTTATTAAAGAGATTGTGAGGCTACATGGCCTGCCCAATGAAGTTATCTCCGATCGAGGGTCACAATTTACCTCAAGGTTCTGGACTGCTTTATGTAAGGCTTTAGGTATCTCATTATCCCGGTCTTCTGCCTATCATCCACAGACTAATGGTCAAACCGAGAGAACCAATCAGACTCTTGAGCAATATATTCGCACTTTTTCTTCATATCTTCAGGACAATTGGTTTTCCCTTCTTCCCTGTGCTGAGTTCTGTTATAACAACTCTATACATTCTTCCACAGGTCAAACACCGTTTTTCTCTAACGTGGGATTCCATCCCATTATGTTCCCAGATATCTTGCATGAAATAACTCTTCCTTCGCTTCAGGATCGCTTGAAGTTTTTGAAGCAAAACTCAGAGACTCTGAAGACACACATCAGCAAGGCCCAACAAAACTTTAAGATCTTCGCAGATCGAAGAAGAGGAGAGGATCTGGAATTCAAGGTGGGTGATAAAGTTTGGCTATCTACCTTGAATCTACGCCTTTCTAACCCCTCCAAGAAGCTGGCTCCGAAGTTTTTGGGACCCTTTTCTGTTAAAAGAGTTGTTAATCCTGTTTCGTTTGAACTTGATTTACCAAAGTCTTTGAAGGTTTATCCTGTGTTCCATTCTGCTCTACTCAAGGGGGTTTTACCAAATACTTTTCCTGGTCGTATTCCTCCTCCTCCTCCAGTGGTTTCTTGTCAAGGCGAAGCAGAATTTGAGGTGGAGAAGATTCTAGATTCAAGGCTTCGAGGCAGGATATTACAGTACCTTGTCAAGTGGAGAGGTTTTCCTAACGAAGAGAATTCCTGGGAACCAGTGGAAAACGTTCATGCTCCGAGGTTGGTTTCAGCTTTCCATAGGAGTCACCCTGAGAAGCCTGCTAAAGACGTCCTGAGGCCGCCCCTCAGGGGGGGCAATGTAAGGTACCTGTAGCTGCAGCTGGTGCGCGGGCACGGGGGTGCTCAGGGTCCTGAGTATTTCCGGCGTCTGTCGCAAGCGTGCACGTCCGTTCATTCGGACGAAGCGATTTGCTTTTCTTGTTACCGACCTCGGCCTGACTTTGGACTTCGATTCTCTCCTGCCTGCCTACCGACCTTCTGCCTGATTATCGTTACGAATATCTTCTGCCTGCCTCTGACCTCGGCCTGTCCCTGACTACGTTTACTGCTGCCCGCCTACCGACCCTTTGCCTGTCCTACGACCACGCTTTCTGCAACTTGCATTCATTCCATCGTGTCAAGTCCAGCAAGCTGTACACTAACAGCAGTTCTAACTGCTCTTCCTACTTAAGTCTCCAAAAGAGCCTGACAGACATACAAGTTAAGGAGTAGCAGAGGGTGCAGGTTGCAACTATTGCAAGTTGTAAGAACAGGTCTGGCCTGTACCCCAGTGATGCTGCTCTCTGTGTTTAATCTGGTACTTTGTGCAGCTGACCATGGACTCGCAAGTGATTGGGGCGTTCTCCTGTACCCCTTAGTGCTCTAGAACTTACATAAGTAAATTACCCCTGTTATTGCCTGGGCTGCTATTGCCCAGGTAGATGCAGGCATGATATAAATATAGATAACACAATGCCATATTACATCATGGACACCTCCCGGATTTTTAAATACTGTTCTATTTTATATCTAACAAACCGCTACCTGGATAACTGTGTAAATGTTCCATGTTGGACTGCATGTCTTTGGTTCTTCTCAGCTCCTTGCCCCTCCAAAAAAGAATCCAAGAAATCAATTCCACTGTAGAATACACAACCAACTTGGATCTTTTACAGGAGCCAGACATAGAAATAGAGACAATCAGTGTGAGAGCAGTAGGAATGAAGATTTGGTGTTGATATTCTGCTTGTGCAAGTCTAGGCAAGGTAATGCATTCAATCTATCCATTTCTGTATTGATCTTACTGGCAGGTCTGGAGTTAATGGAGTGCTCGTTGGCCATTTTTTAGTGATCTTACTCGCTTGTCTGGGGCTAAGTAAGTGTTTGTTGGCCATTTCTGCAGTGATTATACTGGCATGTCTGGGGTTAGTATGCTGATTATCCATTTTCTGTATTAATACTGGCACATCTAGAGGCAACATGCTGATTTTCCATTTTTTGTAGTAATTTTACTGGCATGTCTAAAGTTAATATGCCCATTTTATGTAGTGATTCTACTCGTTCCTCTTGGATTTGGGGAAAATTTGACAAAATGACAATTCGCAACTATATCGCCTATTTACTAAAAGGTGAGTAAAACAATTCACTAGCAAAAACCTCAGCACTCGAGAACTCTTGTATCATTTCGCTGGGTGATTTTTCGCTCAGGTGAACATTCGTTAATCCGCTTATCTATCAATATGTAAACATTTCTTTTCGCCAAAGTCTATTTCTCCAGGTTGTGATTGGTGAATTAATTAGTCGAAGCTTCGGCCTCAACATTATGTCATTGACATCATACGCTGTACTCCAAAAAAGTTATTAAAAACATAAAAAGCTGGCATGTTTCCATATTTATAAAGTTTGATTATGTTTACAAGTTGTAACTGTTTAAAATATCTTATTTACACTTTTTTTAACATTTGAAACTCATGCTACATTTGTTTTAGGGTGCACTCTATTTCTCTATGCTCTGGATTTTGTTTCCTTGGATAATTATAAACAAAAAGTGGCCACTTTCAGCAATTTTACCAACATTACTAATAAATACAAATAAATACAAAGAAAACAACCTTTATACACCCACTTGAATTTAGACATAAGCGTAAGTTAATGAAGTTTCGCTAGTAAAAATAACGCTAGAGAAAAATATCTAAGAAATGTTCATGTTAAGAAATCTTCACTGACAAAATTACTCCAGCACTCTTTTGCTAAGACGAAATGACATATTTTGATGAATACATGTAATCATCACAAATAAGATCTGGCATAGTTGTGCAAAGTATGGATAAGTTTTGTGAAGCGAAAAATTGGAAGTACGTAAATCTACGCTTTAGAGTACATTGAATTGCATGTGTGTGTGAGTGAACATTATTGTGCAGTAAGTAGGGGGGCATGACTATTTGTGGCTGCTGCCATGGGTGTCCACATATAGGGGCAAGGTGGCACTGCCCCCCCTGGACTTCATGCACTGCCCCCCCTGTACTTCATGCCTATCTTGACCATGTGCATCTGTAATGGCACAGCCGGGACCCTAAGGGGCAAATTCACTAACAATCGTAGTTTCGCCAGGCGCAACTTCGCCGCGCTTCGCCGCACTTGGCTGCACACTAGCGAAACTACGCCAGCGTTCGTTAGTGAATTTGCGCAGTAACGAAAATGCCATACGCTAGCGAATTAACGCTAGCGTTCGGCGCTTCAGCGCTTAGTAAATTTGCCCCTAAGGGAGAAGGCACTTACCCCACCACACGATCATCAGTGTCAGACTGGGACACCAGGGGCCCACCCAAAAACCTTAGACCAGGGGCCCACTCTCAGTACTATTATTCTTCTTCTCCTCGCTCAACCGCTATTCTCCTCGTCTCTTTTCTTTACATAAAATAATATTATCATCTATTATTCCATCTATTTAGTCTTTTTGTTCTCATAGAAATAAAGAATGACCATGAAATATGCCAAATGTTTAGCAGCATGAGGACCCACTGACACCTGGGCCCACCGGGAGTTCTCCTGGTATCCCTGTGGGCCAGTCGACACTGACTCTAGGTAATTACACCTGGTGAAAACATTTTTATTATCATACCTCCTTTGTCTTTGTGTTGAAAATGTTATGTGCTGCTCAGACACCATTTGACTTCAAGTATTTATATAACGTAAGTGATACACTTTGTCCCAACTCACTGCAATGTTGCTTCATTCAGTAACTGCTTAGACATCCCACTATGCTGCACAATAAAAACTGCCTAGATAGTATCTCAAAAATTAGTATATTTCTTTTTTTTTTTTTTAAAGGTATTGTGTTGAGTTACAAACATGAAGTATAATGTGCAGCACTTTTGAGTAATTAGGGGACCCTGAAATGGTGAATTTTGGTGAAGAGAAATACCATAAAACTGTCATCTTGGGCATTCCTCTGGACTTACCAGAACTCTGCTGTAATATGTAAGTGTATCAGTTTCATTGTTAGGAACCAAGGAGAAACATAACCAATGTGACCATTTCCTGCTCTATAAGAGCCTTATCCTAACTTCTCTCCCTCCCCCTCTATATGTTATCCCTGCCAAATCCCTAGCCCAATACCCACAATAAAGATACAATAAAGATACACACAATGACTTTGTGGTTAATCTGTGTAATTCACAGCTTTATTAATAATTAGATAAACTGCGC
This sequence comes from Xenopus laevis, assembly GCF_017654675.1. Lineage (NCBI taxonomy): Eukaryota > Metazoa > Chordata > Amphibia > Anura > Pipidae > Xenopus > Xenopus laevis. Next base: position 70,284,366 of record NC_054384.1, read on the forward strand.
TTTTTGATCGCAAGGAAGGCAAAAAACCTCTGAGAAGCGGATTTCCTTCTTTAGAGGGAAAAATTCCTTCCTGACCCCTTAAAGGCGATCGGATTTGCTCCCACAATCAATGCGCCAAATAGAATCAAGGGAAGCGGGGGGGGGGAATATGGTAAGGTAAGGGACTGAGGTGAAAGGATGAGAAAGAGAAGGGAATATGGCAGCATAAACAAGGGCACATTTAAGCCGCACGATGAATGCTGCATTACTTTCCATTCCATTGGAGGGATGCAATGAAAAGGAATGCAGGGTCTACCAAGTGGCTTAAAGGAGTTCCTGTGTATAACACCATATTTTAGATAAAGGGGAGGAACGACTGGTGGAACTACAGTGGCTGAAAGCACCGCTGGTGAAAGTGCAGTGGATGAAAGGGGGGCATCACTGGTGGAATTGAGATGTCCCATAGTTACTGCTGTATCCTGAGGATGTGGTGCCTAGACTGAGGTACATCGGTATTTGGTACCGAGGAAACTGCTGGTGGTGCTGGTATCATTGGCCGAGTTGTTCCGAGGACCACCTGTAAAACCAAACAAGATAACTCAGACTTTGTATTTTTTTACCTTAGCAAGTGATATTCCTGTAAAATCCTTATTTTCCTTAGGGGTATGGGACTTGTTATCCAGAATGCTTGGGACCTGGGGTATTCTGGATAATGGATCCTTCTGTAATTTGGATCTTCATATCTCAAGTCTACTGGAAAATCATGTAAACATTAAATAAACACAATAGGGTGAATTTGCTTCCAATAACTATATCTTAGTTTGAATCAAGTACATGAAACTGTTTTATTATTACAGAGAAAAAGGAAATCATTTTTAAAAAAAATTGGATTAGTTGAATAAAATGAAGTCTATGGAAGATGGACTTTCCGTAATTCGGAGCTTCTTGGATAATGGGTTTCCGGATAACGGATCCCACACCTGTAATATTTAGGAGCACATTAAGCACAAATCAGGTGATTAAGCAAAATGAAATGATTGACCAAGTGTGGGAAAGAAAAGGATGGATTATATACTGCACCTGAATATCTCTCATTGTTCTTAATCAGTATGGCCTTGTTGATCTTCTCTAGGTCTTTGTAGAGGTGTTTCAGGTGGGCCTTGATGTATCTGTAGTCCTGCCAGAACTCGTTCTTAAGGTGTAATTTCCACCATTTTGTTATCTTCACGCAGTCCTTGGCCATCCACAGATCGTAGAGTGCAAACCTGATGTCAAAGGTGATCTTGTCCCTGATGCACTCGAGATAAGGGCCTGCGAGTGGATCCTCAAAATCCCTGATCTCAAAGATGCCCAGATCAGGCGAGATCCACGGTGAGGGCTAGAAAAATGTAAGAAACAAGAAAACATTGAGGTCAGGGCACACACTATGCTAAACCCTGTTAAATTTCTGTTTCATTGTATTTACACAGAAGATATGACATGTTTAGCATTGGGTTAGCCCCTCCTTTAGCCCCTTGGATACCTTTCGCAGCAGTCAGAAAATAAAATGAGGAAATTAGCTGTGAGCACCTTTACCTTTTCAAAGCGCCACTGGTAGTATTGCCGGCTACTTGCACTCATGCCCATCTTTGATGTTCCTGTAATATAAAATAGAGATTTGGGAAGGTTAGAGTTAACGTAAAGATGTAAGACCCCCAAATAAACACAATAAAGTGGTAAAAACAGCAGCATATTTACACCTTATTTAATAAGAACCCTTTTCATTCAGAAACTATGGGTTTAATATGGTTCCAATTAGAAACAAATGCGCTACAAATCAGCGCTAAAAAAGTAACCCCCCAGCCAAGTTATAAAATGCTATTATAAGTTAAAAAAAAAAACATTGGCGCCATGGCCCCCCCATAAAATTTTTTTAAAAAGCATTGGTGACAGAGCCCCCCTTACAAGTTAAAAAAATTGGGGCCCCAAAAAATATTTTTTAAAAAATCATTGGTGGTAGGGGCCTATGGAATATTAAAATAATACATTGGTGGCCAGGGGATTTAAAAAAATAATCCAATTTCCAGAACCCACCAGCACACCCTGGCCTCTCCAGCATAAATTGGCCCGGTGCACAGTCAGAAGGGATCGGCAACCCCAATTGTAGTCAGCGTAATAAAAGAAAAACTGGCACTCAGAGCTCGATGCATGCGGGCAAAGCCCTGCGTGTTTATTACAATGTTACATTGTAATAAACACGCAGGGCTTTGCCCGCATGCATCGAGCTCTGAGTGCCAGTTTTTCTTTTATTACGCTGATTTAAAAAAATAAAACACAAATTGGTGTTCAGTAAAACTGAACTCATGGCTTCAGGACTTAAACTTCGCCTCTTTTCATGACTTCAGTCTTTTCGCCGCTTCGGGAGTTCAGCTTCGGCTGTTTTCATGACTTCGGGTCCTTTGGCTGCTCGGCTTTTCGTCACTTCTGCATTTCGGCTGTTCGGAACTTGAAAAATTGCCACATGGCTCGGGCGCTCTCAAGGGGGCCCGGCTCTTTCAAAAGTGCAGCACTGCTGGGCCCCCCTTCATGCCAGGGACACTTGTCCCCCCTGTCCCCCCCTGATGGCGGCCCTGGATGGGAAAATGCAGGATCCTTACCTTCTTCCAAATAACCCACAATGGGTTGGGCAAGTTGTTCTTCTGCTCCTGATGAACGTTGATAGTCTTTAAAAAGACTTTTGTGTTTCTTCTTTATCTCCTTCTGCTCCTGGGAATCACTGAGAATCGCTGAGAATCACTAGGAATCGATGGGAATCACAAGGAATCGCTGGAAATCACTAGGAATCGCTCGTATTTCACTTTATGGGAAGAGAAAGAGAGAGAAGAGATTGTGAACTGAACCCTCTCTGCCATATATATCTGTATATACTGGATTTCCCTTAATAGCTCAATACGGCGCTACTGAATATAGTTGTGCCTTATAAATAACCAGTAACACCAATCAGCAGCAACTTTAATAGAATAAAGGAGCTGATTGGGAGAGACAGAATATATTGGTGCAATCAAGGGCCCTAGATACCCCTGCTAATCTAGGTTGGGTCCTGGTGACACAATGCACAAACTAATAGTTAAATGAACACTTGGAATCACCCTCATTCATTTCTTTGCCAATTGCTTTCACCAGGGCTCAATTAAATTGGATTTAGAATTGAACGGGAGTGATCATTTGGGAGTGAGCATTTGGTTGGCCATACACTGAACTGGAAATCACATGGGATCAAAACATCCCAAATCCCCCTCTGTGCCATTACTGTAAAACTGTATGATACTGGCAGGGTGTAATAGGGGCAGAAGAAACTGGTTCCCATTAGAGACCCAGGTGAGTAATGGGCCCACTGGGGCTTTTCATAACCAGTCAAGCTCTTATCATTGCCCCTGCACCCATAACACAAGGCACCCTAATTCTAGGGTAGTGCTACTTGTCTTTCTTCTCAGGTCCTCCCTTACCCATCATCTACTCTAATGCTGAGGCCACTAGGATGAGTGATGAGTGGGACAGTTGGCCAATGGCAGTTGGAAAAATGGCAGTTGACAGTTACAGCTAAAGAGCAGCAGAGTAAATGGTCTAACACTACAAAAGCTGTAAAAGTAAACAAGAAATACCAAACATACTATATTCTATAACTACAAGTCAGCCACAGGGGGTGCTGGGAATTGTAGTTAAGGCACAGCTAGATAAGCACAGGATTAGATTCTCATGTTGTCTCACTCCCCTTAGCAATGGCACACAGGCAGATTTTGGGTACTTTGGCACCCACAAGTTTTAGTAGTTTGTGAAGGGGCATTTTCAAGGCCCCATCATTGATTGTACCCTTCCTTGTAGTTGTACCCATTTGTACCCCCTGATGGCTTATAACCAAAAATCCCCCCCCCCTTTTCCAATGAAATTGGAAAAGATGGAACTGGAAAGATAAACTGACATCTCCAATGGACAATTTCATGACAAGCACCTTCCCAGACAATTACAATAGCAGGCAATGGTGGGGCAATTTTGGGAGCTTTGGCTCTAGACTAAAGTCCGGACTGGGATTTAAAAATGGCCCTGGCATTTGAGACACACATAGGCTCTCACAGCCCCCCAGCAGCCCAATAAATAGTGACTGTCTATGGCATCTTACAGCAGCCCCTTTGGCATTTGCCAGATCCCACAGATTGCCAGTCCGGGCCTGGCTCTAGTCCCCGCACTACTATAAATCATGGAAGCCACACTGCCCAAACTATCCCCTTGTATCATTGACTTTAGCCCCCCCCCATAAAGTCTGTTCCACTTACCTCTGAATCCAGAAATGAAATACTGGTCACTTGTGCCTGAGCCGTTAAGTCACCTTCCCTGGCAGCTTTCAGCCAATCAGTGCTGAGCTGGGAGTGATGTCATCCTCAAGTAAGGCATGATATACCAGTAATTGTCAGCCAATCACATCAGTCACACACATGTGCATTTATGAAAATACAACAAATAGACATTAAACATAAGCAGTCACAGAACCAGGGCCACCATCAGAACTCACTGGTAGCTGACTGGACTCTCCCATGCCCAATGAAGGAAGGTCCTGCTGAGATCTCCTCTCTTAGCACATCAGCTACAACTCTGCTACTGGTTCTGGCTTTGAATGCTGGGAATTGTAGTTTAGCGGTGGCTAGAGAGATACAGTTATGGGATCACTGAGGCAGACAGTATTATTCTGTTGGGAATATGTTTTTTCACTTTACTCTTTTGCAGCTCTTTATGTTTGAATTGGAATAATTTTCTTGTTTCAAATTTTCTACCTCCCTAGCATCCAGGCAGAGGCTTAAATAGACATAGAAAGGCATAGTATCCCTTGAAGCTTGCAGCCTATTGCCACAGCCTATTGTCACTTGTCTATAGAGACTGAGACTAGAGCTGCACCCAACAAATATGCTTTAGTAGGGTGCAGCAGACCCAGCAAGGGCCTAAACATTCCCCCTATGCTGTGCACCCTAACCTTTTTTAATTTAAAAAACTACATTTATAGGCACCCGAGTGCCGCCCCCCAAAACCTGCTGCCTTAGGCACAGGCCCTCGGGTTTCTTAATATAAATACTCCCGTCCTCTCCATGAGATAACACGGCACCTACATCAGTAGCAGTTTCTGGAAACTGCAGATATTTTGTATGTACAATACTGTAGCAGGTGCTGAGGAAGGCATCCACCTTCTAATTAAATCTGACAAGGACAGTCAAAGTCAATGTAAACTTTATTGTAATCTCAGCAGTATACAGATACACAGTGAGATGAAACGACGTGGCTCCAGCTAGTATATATCACAAAAAAGCACATAGAATACACAATAAATATTTAAACATTTGAAATGTGCAATATATTGGCAGAAATTGGATATATACATGTGTAAACCTTTAGAATTGTGCAAATAAATTAACAGTTCACAAAGTTCAGTTCCCAGTTCAGGTGTATCTGGAATGTAGTGGGAGGGCAGGCAGTGAGTTGACGAGAAAAAAGCTTTCGCACAGCCTGGTTGTTTGGGCTTTAATGCTGCGAATGTTTAATGCTGCGAATGCTGCAGTGTTTGCATGCAGTGCTTCCTTTTATGAGGACTGAGAGAAACACATTGTTTGTTGTATAATATTTCCACACACTCCCTCTCTCACACACACACACGTCATAATAGAGGATATTCTGTTGCCATATGTAAAAAAATGGACCAGAAAAAGTGGTGTAAAGTCAATGAAATGTATTATGCATTAAATATTGGTGGGACCGTGGGGCCACAAAAAGTTGTATAACATATGGAAATACTTAAAATGAGGCTATATAAAATGGAGGCATCACTGTATGTATCTAGTTGTAACAGGAACTCTAGAGGGAATAACTTTCTACAAACCTCTGGCTAGTAATTTTGTTAAGAAAGTAGAAAATACCAAGTGTTGTCCTGGCAAACAAGGAGTTTGTGTCACTAACAGAATGGCAATGCTATACATGTGCAACAGCTACTACTCTATATATTTATAGAAAAGCTGTTGTTAGGTTTGTGTGAAAACCAAAATGTGGGTACTAGTAAATTGTGTAATATGTTTTCTTCCTTGCCCCCCCCCCCTTTTTTTCTGCGAACCCCATGGCTGCTGCACCAAGGAAACCCACCAAATCCCAGTATGGGTTACTCTTTATTCATTTTGCATGTACATTATGTACACTTTTAATCTGCCAATGTACAGGCCAGAACATGGTGCATAGACAGAAAAGCAGAGCTGTGAAGTCGGAGTTGGGAGGAATTTTGGGTATCTGAAGCTTTAGTTTATTTTGGATTAACAGCTATATGCGAGGTTTAATATTCAATACAAGTTTTTTTTTGGTTTATGTAGTTTAAAAACAGAGGAGTTGGAAGTACTATAAAATGAGGAGTAGGAGTTGAAGGATTTATGTACAGACTCCAGCCCTGCAGATAACAAAACAAAGAGGAGCCGCAGCTCCTCTTCACTTCCCGCTGTTCCAATTGTTTAGACCAAATCTGACATACACAGCCCACCTAAACCCACCTACCCCGTCCCGCCCAAATCCCACCACTATATGGCAGTCCAATAGGGTTGCGGCCTTCCTATATATTTATCTTTTTTCCCTATTAATAACATTGGGATCAATCATCATTTTTACCGGCCAGGCCGGTAAAATACCAGCCAGGTGGCAACCCTACAGTCCAAGTACCCCGCATAGACAGAGGCTCTAACCCCACTGATGGTAGTCCTGGCTCACACCATAAGCTTTAAAAACAGAACATAAAAAATGGTTTGTAGGCTATCCATAAGTTCAGTGTGTGAGCCAAGTGGTCAGATGCGGTATCGTATTGGCTAGCGTATGGCTGCTACCACATCCTGCCCACAAGATACAGTAGGATATGATGTTGCCAGCTGCAAGGCAGAGTACAAATTTCTCAAAATGGCGGTGCCATGTTTTTGCAGACTGCCCTGCATGCTATATGAAATCCTGCAGGTCTCTGCCCTCCCTTGTATTCAGCCATGCCTGAGTTTGGCAGCACCAGATTCAGGAGCAGCAGTAGTGGGGAAACACATGCAAGTTAGAAAGATATTTTATGAAAAGAAATGATTTCATATTAAAAATGCTTATGAAGAAATATTGTTTACAAATAAGATGAGATGGGAGAGTTTACTGAGAATAGCTATACCAGCCTGCTAGGGTTGCCACCTTTTCTGGAAAAAAATAACGGCAGAGGTGCGGCGGGTCGGCTGTACTAGGGCCCCCACACCCCTGCCCCATTTATGGGGCCCGCAGGCGCCGCAGCGTCCCAGAAAAGGAATTAAGTTACTTGTATTTTCGTGTAACATCATTGGTGGCAGTGGCATGCTTAGTCCAATCGGGCCGCGATGGAAGGAAGCAGGAAGCTCTGTTATTCCTCCTCCACCAATGTCCCTTCAAAGCCTGCACACCGGGAGTTTCGAGTGACAGTAGCTCCGCCTCCGCTTCAGTCCAGCTCCTGTATGTGATCTCCCCCGTCTCCAGGCTACGCTGGGGAGCGCAAGCAGGGGGCGGGTCTGTCATAATATCATGGCAAGTGCTGGTGGAAGCACAGGCATTCTCGCAGTGGTGATTTTTTTTTCTCATCGCTCTCCCCACCTCCTCCATTTTACACAGGCACTGGCTATCACGCAGACCCACATGGAGGAGCTGCTGCTGCTACACTAGGGGGAGGGGCATCCCTGATGCTTTACTAGTAGCAATCCTGGCCCCTCCGCAACCTGATCATACCTCCCAACATTTTGGAAATCAAAAGAGGGACAAAAAGTTGTGCCGCGCTAAAATTTTTGTCCACGCCCATTTTGTGTGGCCACACCCCCTAATTACCATTTTCATTTTACAAATTGTAAATAAGCCGTATCACTTTAAATGGGTTTTTAAATTTTGTTTCCGATAGGAAGGTGATTATTGTAAGGTCTTTGCCCTCATTAAATATGGCGGTTCGCGTTACGGATATGGTCACGTGTAGCCAGGGCCGCCATTAGAAATCACGGGGCCCCGTACAACAAAATTTTTGGGGCCCCCTGGGCCCCGCCCACACTGACGACCAAGCTCCGCCCCATATCCCGCCCACATCGCAGTTAAAAGACCACACAGACATCAGCGCTAAAAAAGTAACCCCCCCCCACACAAGTTGTAAAAAGCTATTGATGGTCAGGGCCCCCTTATAAAAAAAATTGGGGCCCCAAAAAAAAAAAAATTTAAATTTTTTTTTTTTTAAAAACATTGGTGGCAGGGGCCCCCTGTTAAAAAAACTTGGGGCCCCAACAAAAAAAAATGTAAAAAAAACTAAAAAATAAACAAACATTGGTGGCAGGGGCCCCCTTCTAAGTTAAAAACAAATTGGGGCCCCAAAAAAAAATTTGAAAAAAATTAATTTTTTTTTGAAAAAAAAAAAAAAACATTGGCGGCAGGGGCCCCCTTATAAGTTAAAAACAAATTGGGGCCCCAAAAAAAAATTTGAAAAAAAATTAATTTTTTTTTGAAAAAAAAAAAAACATTGGCGGCAGGGGCCCCCTTATAAGTTAAAAACAAATTGGGGCCCCAAAAAAAAAATTTGGAGAAAAAAAAATTTTTTTGAAAAAAAAAAATGGTGGCAGGGGCCCCCTTACAAGTTAAAAACAAATTGGGGCCCCAAAAAAAATTTAAAAAAAAAATAATTTTTTTTTGAAAAAAAAAAAACTGGTGGCAGGGGCCCCCTTACAAGTTAAAAAAATTTGGGGCCACCAAAAAGAAAATTAATTTTTTTTTTAAAAAAAAACCCCAAAAAAAACAATGGTGGCAAGGGGCCCCTTACGAGTTAAAAAAAAAATTGGGGCCCCAAAAACAAAAGTTTTAAAAAAAAGATTGGTGGCAGGGGCCTATAGAATATTAAAATAATACATTGGTGGCCAGGGGATTAAAAAAAAAAAAACACAAACTGGTGTTCAGTAGAATTGAACTCATGGCTTCAGTACTTCAACTTCGCCTCCTTTCGTGACTTCGGGTCTTTTCACCGCTTCAGGACTTCGGCTTCGGCTGTTTTCGTGACTTCGGGTCTTTGCGCTGCTTCAGGACTTCGGCTTCGGCTGTTTTCGTGACTTCGGGTCTTTTCGGCGCTTCGTGACTTCGGGACTTCGGCTTTTTCCGTGACTTCGGGTCTTTTCGTCGCATCGGCTTCGGCTTTTCGGCACTTCCGCATTCGGCACTGAAGAGGCAAGACGTACGGCTCGGGCGCTCGTAAGGGGGGCCCGGATCTTCAAAAAAATGCAGCGCTGCCGGGCCCCCCTTCATGCCCGGGCCCGGTACGCTTGTCCCCCCTGTCCCCCCCTGATGGCGGCCCTGCGTGTAGCGCATGATGTTGGCTGATCGCTCTCATGGAGGCAGCAGAGGGAAGCGAGAACTATGTCAACCTACTAAAAGTTATATGTTAAATAGTTAAATGATGAAGTGTATGGGGGTCCTGGGCAGTTTGGGGGGAGGGGTATAAAACTAAAGTTGGAGGGAAATAAGTGATTGGACAGACTTGGGCTAAATAGTCCCATTAATGGGAATTATGTTGAAGCAGCCTGAGCAATGGACTGGGGGGAGGGGTGTATTGTGGGATCAGTAAAGTCCAGTGACTTCTAATATCCTTATCATTTACAGTACGGGGTACATTATCCCTTATAATACATGAGTGATACTCAGAGTTCCCTGTATAACTCAGCCTGCAGCCTTGTGCCTTTATATGGTCACAGAACCCCTCAGTGACTTCTAATATCCTTATCATTTACAGTAGGGGTACAATATCCCTTATAATACATGAGTGATACTCAGAGTTCCTTGTATAACTCAGCCTGCAGCCTTGTGCCTTTATATGATCACAGAATAACCCCTCAGTGACTTCCAATATCCTTATCATTTACAGTAGGGGGTACATTATCCCTTATAATACATGAGTGATACTCAGAGTTCAATGTATAACTCAGCCTGCAGCCTTGTGCCTTTATATGGTCACAGAATAACCCCTCAGCGACTTCTAATATCCTTATCATTTACAGTAGGGGGTACATTATCCCTTATAATACATGAGTGATATTCAGAGTTCCCTGTATAACTCAGTCTGCAGCCTTGAGCCTTTATATGGTCACAGAATAACCCCTCGGTGACTTCTAATATCCTTATCATTTACAGTAGGGGGTACATTATCCCTTATAATACATGAGTGATACTCAGAGATCCCTGTATAACTCAGCCTGCAGTCTTGAGCCTTTTTATGGTCACAGAACAACCCCTCAGTAACTTCTAATGTCCTTTTTTTGTGTAACTTTTACATTAACTGTTGTTGCTAATTTTTAATGACTCATTTGTGTATTTAAGCCCTCTCCTATTCATATTTCAGTCTCATATTTAAATCAATGCATGGTTCCTAGGGGACTTTGGACCCTAGCAACCAGACTACTGAAATTGCAAACTGGAGAGCTGCTGAATAAAAAGCTAAATAACTCAAAACCCACAAATAATAAAAAATGAAAACCAATTGCAAATAGTCTCAGGATATCCCTCTCTATATCATACTAAAATTTAACTCATAGGCGAACAATCCTTTTAGGGGGGCCCAGTTGTAAATGTCTGTACCAGGGCCCTTGGGGGTCTAGTTACGCCACTGCCCTATTAATAACATTAGGGTCAGCCATCATTTTTACCGGCCAGGCGGCAACCCTTCAGCCGGCATAGGTTGCCCACCCTATAGTAGCTTATAAAAGTTCCCTATACAAGGTTCCCTAGTTTGCCTATCCTATAGCAGCCTACCTAGTTATAAGCCTATCTTATAACTGCCTACCTAATACCTTGCTACCCTATACCAGCAATTACTATTCAACGGTCCTTAGAAAAAAAACATACAGGGCCTTATGAGGCTTAGAAATGTTTATTCAGTGTATCTGTAGCTGAGAATGGTGTCACTCTCAAGTAGGCGGACATTTGTTTCCTATTTGACAGAATTTGGCTTTGTACTTCCTCTGTGAGTGACTAAGTGGGACAGAACAGGACATCGCTTCCACAAAATGACTCCCAAATGATCCGCCACACCAGTGACTCACTTCACCGTATTGAGACTGAGCCTATAGCACCGGCAACACCATGTGACTAGTTCCACCGGATAATGAGACGGCGCTCGCTCATAGGAGTTCGACAGCACAAGTTGAAGTAAGAAATTGGAGCGAAATCAGAACGTCCCACTCCTGATCCACTCTACGGATCATGTAACGCCATTTAGCCCACGCCTGTCGCCAGTGCTGTTATGACCGTAGCAGGCCTCCCTTCTTGCTGAGTGCGCTTGCGCCATTTACTGTACTGTATGTTTGGGCGAGTCTGAGTGGATTCATGCTAATCATTACTACTCAGTTTTGTGCGCGTTCTCGTATGAGAAAAGGCAGAATTGACGGCGGCGGCGCTCGGCCCCGGGAGAACACAGGGAGGGCTGTGTCCGGGGGCCCCGGGAATTTCAGCCTGCTGCTCCACGCCTGTCACCATGGCGACCAACCTGCGGAAGGGCGGCGGGTTGATTGGGCTGGTGAAAGATGCCTTCCAGCCTCACCACCACCATCCGACTGCGCAGCCGGGGGCCGTGGACCGGAAAACGGTGGAGAAGTGTTGGAAACTCATGGATAAGGTGAGGGTTTTAGTCTTTATGATGTGACTACTGGTACAGGCTTCCCTAAACGTGCTCCCTCTCAGTCATACCATCTGTGCCTTTTAAACTGGGGATGATGGCTCATTACTTGTCCTGGTGACATCACGGCCCAACCTGACTGAGCCCACTCCCAACCAGTATCGGTCCAACTTGCCCCAATCCTGATTGGTCCAGTCCACTCTGCTATTTCCTTCCTCTCTCTCTCATGCCCCTTTCTCTCTCTCTCACTCTTGCCCTGTGTGCCCCTATTTCTTCCTTTTTCTCTCTCTTACCTGTGTGCCCCTATTTGTTCCTTTGTCTCTCTCTATTACCCTGTGTGCTCCTATTTATTCCTTTCTCTCTCTCTATTACCCTGTGTGCCCCTATTTATTCCTTTCTCTCTCTCTCTCTCAGTAGTCTGCAACACTTCGTCTGGGGGCCCTGCCAAAATGGTCCCAATTGGGCCCCACATTTGATAGGACCGGCTCTGTGTGTGTAATGTCGCCGCAAATACTGCCCGATATATCCCATGTGTTTATTGCCACTCCGGTCCCCGGCAGCATAACAGGAACTGATGGCAGGCAACACTAATATTGTGACTTCCCTTGCTATTTCTCCTATTTAGAGGGCAATGCATTGTTTGCCAGACTTCGGAGGGGGCAATATTTTGGCTGTTGCTGGCTAGCACAGGTACAGATTGGGGGCGATATTTTGGGTGTTGCTGGCTGGCACAGGTACAGATTGGGGGCAATATTTTAGGTGCTGCTGGCTGGCACAGGTACAGATTGGGTGCTGCTTTCTGGCACAGGTACAGATTGGGGGCAATATTTTGGGTGCTGCTGGCTGGCACAGGTAAAGTTTGGGGGCAATATTAGGTGCTGCTGGCTGTCACAGGTACAGATTGGGGGCAATATTTTTGGTGCTGCTGGATGGCACAGGTAAAGATAGGGGGCAATATTTTGGGTGCTGCTGGCTGGCACAGGTACAGATTGGGGGCAATATTTTGACTGTTGCTGGCTGGACAAGGTACAGATTGGGGGCAATATTTTGGCTGTTGCTGGCTGGCACAGGTACAGATTGGGGGCAATATTTTGGCTGCTGCTGGCTGGCACAGGTACACATTGGGGGCAATATTTTGGGTGTTGCTGGCATGCACAGGTACAGATTGGGGGCAATATTTTGGGTGCTGCTTTCTGGCACAGGTACAGATTGGGTGCTATATTTTGGGTGCTGCTGGCTGGCACAGGTACAGATTGGGGGCAATATTTTGTCTGTTACTGGCTGGCACAGGTACAGATTGGGGGCAATATTTTGGCTGTCGCTGGCTGGCACAGGTACAGATTGGGGGCAATATTTTGGCTGCTGCTGGCATAGGTACAGATTGGGGGCAAATATTTTGGGTGTTGCTGGCATGCACAGGTACAGATTGGGGGCAATATTTTGGGTGCTGCTTTCTGGCAAAGGTACAGATTGGGTGCTATATTTTGGGTGCTGCTGGCTGGCAAAGGTACAGATTGGGGGCAATATTTTGTCTGCTGCTGGCTGGCACAGGTACAGATTGGGGGCAATATTGGGTGCTTCTGGCTGCCACAGGTACAGATTGGGGCAAAATTTTGGGTGTTGCTGGCTGGCACAGGTACAGATTGGGGGCAATATTTTGGGTGCTGCTGGCTGGCACAGGTACAGAGTGGGTGCTGCTTTCCGGCACAGGTACAGATTGGGTGCAATATTTTGGGTGCTGCTGGCTGGCACAGGTACAGAGTGGGGGCAATATTTTGGGTGTTGCTGGTTGGCACATGTACAGATTGGGGGCAATGTTTTGGGTGCTGCTGGCTGGCACAGGTACAGATTGGGGGCATATTGGGTGCTGCTGGCTGGCACAGGTACAGATTGGGGGCAATATTGGGTGCTGCTGGCTAGCACAGCTTGGTTTTCAATTCAAATAAGAACAAATTTTTCTAGGGATTCACCGAATCCACAAATTTAGAATTCAGCCAAATCCTTTGTGAAAGGTTAACGTATATACTCGTGTATAAGCCGAGTTTTTCAGCACCCAAAATGTGCTGAAAAGGTCTACCTCGGCTTATACACGAGTCAATGGGCTTCCCCCTATAGTTAGCTGCCTGCTGCCAGTACCTTTGTGCCTTTGGTTGGAGTCGAGGCTGCTGAGGACCCTGCTATGCATTCCCGCTGGCGACTGGCTGCACTGCGCCTGCATGAAAAATTCTACGTTGACGGCAGGAAGCAGCAAACGTAATGCTGTCTTCGCATGCGCATGCGCATTCTATTACGCGAGGCTATTACGAAGGAGCGCAATCTGGACTGCTACTTTCCGTGTCTGCACCCCCTCAGGACCGCACCACGGGGGCTCCAGGTCCTAAAGGGCCCCCACCATTGCTGCTGGCCAGTACCTGCCTGGAGCTGAGCAGATCCAGGTGCTACAAATCTTCTCCTGACTCCTAGCGCCGGTAAGTGTGACTTACAACTGTCCCAAGTTTGCATGTACTTGCGCTGGTTGCCTCTTTCTCTTGTCCCACTCGGGTGGTGCGGGGCTTGGGGTGACAGAAAAGGGGGCAGGCTGGAGCACTGCTGGAAAAGTGGGGAGCCAGCAGCTGTGTGTTAAGGAGCACTAAAGGGGAAGCACTGACCCTGGGCACCTAGGTTCACCTGTCACACACCCGTACAGTGTGCCCGCTCACACTCCTGTCCATAGGAGGCTGGCGCTCTCACTTGCACAGGCGATCCAAAGCCCAGTCCATAGCAGCAGCAGCAGCACCCTCACTTACACCAGAGCCCATATGGGATAGTGAAGGAGAGGGAGGAAGCCAACAGAAAACCAGGAAACGCTAGCGTGGCTAGTATGGTGCAGGAGCGTGTGTTCTGCTGAAGATGTCCTAAAATCCATTTCTCACCCCTAGGCTTATACTCGAGTCAATAAGTTTTACAAGTTTTTGTAGGTAAAATTAGGTACCTCGGCTTATACTCGGGTCGGCTTATACTCGAGTATATACGGTAGTCCAAATACCAAACCAAATCTGAACCCTAATTTGCATGTAAAGAAAAGGAAAGAGAACCATGCACTAAGCACATATTTAAAGGACCAGTAACATCAAAAAACTTTTTTAAAAAAAGATTTGTTCGTATACATCAAAAAATAAACACAAAGACAAATAAAACTTTAAAATTGCAAAGCCTTTATTAAAAAATAACTTACCGAAACTCCATTTCTGCTTCTGTTTAGAAAAGGCCACAGGGCGACCATCATTGTGCAGCACTGGATTTCTCCTCCCTGGCTTTCGTCTCCCTCGCTCCTTCAGCTCATGCTGCTCTCAGACGTGGCCACACTGACACCTCCTCCCGGGCACCTCTAATTGCAGCTCAGTCTGCCCTAGTCCTTACTCTGCCACTAGAGAGGGAAGTCTTGGCACTGCTTTTAGTAAAGCCCCACACTTTCTGCCATTGCCACTGTCTCTATGCAACAACATCTGCTTAAGACAGAGACATTTTGTGCATACTGCTACTGAAAAATGCCTTACCCTTTAAACAAAACAGGGATTGTTTGTCCAATATATTTAATATATTTATTTTGTGCAATATATTTAAGGTGGCCAACTACATCAAAGTCATCCCATATCTGGCCAGTCCTATGCTTAATGTTCATCTGATTCGTTAAGAATTCTATAGTTTCATTATACATTTTACAAAGGGACTTAGTTTTACTTGCAACTTACTAGCTGCTTTCAAAGTAAAACTCCCAAAATTGGCTGCCCTTTTATTAGACACCAGTGGGATCACCTGACTATAGTTGGGAAGGGTGGGAGCTACAACAAGGAGCTGGTCACTGCTCCTGTATAACTATAACAAACAAGGGAAAGTTGTGCTCACCACTATTTTTTAAAACCATTAGGCGGGGGTGCAATGAGGGTGTGACCACAAAATACATATAGTCAACTACAAGAGGTCCTCTGCACTCAACCCATTATCAATATATTTAAGACAGAGACATTTTGTGCATACTGCTACTGAAAAATGCCTTACCCTTTAAACAAAACAGGGATTGTTTGTCCATATATTGCAATATATTTAAGCTGGCCAACTACGTCAAGTCATCCTATATATATATATATATATATATATATATATATATATATATATATATATATATAAAACTATGCTATATTGACAGGGGACAGTTGACAAAAGGCCACTTATTCTTTTTCAATTCTTTCATATCCTAGATTGGACTCTCTACTATGTTATGAAGAAGATACTCATTCAGAATGTACAAATGCTACCCCAACGGCTACTGACACCCAATCTGGTCCTGGCCATACAGAGCCACAGGTAAAACTCTTCTTGCGGGATCAAGTATGTGTCTGTTAGGATTTTAGTCTTTTTCTTCTGGATGACAAGGCAGAGTGATTTTCCCCGAGATTAGGGTCACAATAAAATAAATAAGGTATGTCTTCTTTTCTTTGGCTGTTCACATTGTTCCCTTCAATTTTGTTTGTCAGTCGATTGAGGTAAACCCTCAGCCTATGAAAAACATGTTAGTTTGCCTATTAAGGTTCCTTTATATTTAGTCAGCCAAATACTCAATCATCTCTTTTTGCCCATAAACAAAGCGAGGATTTAAAAAAAATAAAAAACACATAAAACTGAATTGTAGCACACCAGTCTAGAGTTGCTCCACACCAATATTCAAACATCAGAGTTTAGACTAGGGAAGTGCACACAGATGTAATTATGCAAGGAGGAAGGGGTAACCCCTAAAAGCTTGTGCTGACATTTTCTGCTTTGCAATAAATGTTGTAGGTTGACTGCCCACACTAAATATATCTGTGTGCCTTTCTCTCTAAGGCTGTGTTGTGTATACAACCATTAGACCTTATAGCTGGCTAGTCTAGCTGGTCTTACATGACCAGATCTGGTTGGGCAATTTGGCCAAATTCTACATTACCAGTCAACCATCTGGGCTGTATGGTCTGTTGGGCAAATGAAGGGAAGACGATCCAAAGCTATGTGGCCTCTACTGTATATTTCTTGCTGTTATAATCATTCTAGTGGTCAATCTAAATGAACAGAAAATGCTATGGAGGCTGCCTACATTTTGTGTGTATGTGTTTAACCATTGTATACACAAAGGGGCATATTTATCAAGGATCAAATTTCGAAGTTAAAAAACTTCAAAATTCGACCATCGAATTTAAGTACTTCGATAGTCAAAGTATTTTTTCAAGCGAAAACAGGCATATTCTATCGAAGTAAAATCGTATTTGGATTTTACAAAAAAAAACTTTGACTTCTCAAAACTTGCCCAAAAGACTCCGATAGGTTCTAGGAGGACCCTCATAGGCTAAACAGCAATTCGGCAGGTTTAAGGTGGTGAAGTGTCGAAGTTTTTGTAAAAAGACGGTACTTCGTTTTTCGAGTGGTTGAATTTTCAATGTTTTTTCAATTCGAATCGAAATTTGATAGTCGAAGTACCCAAAAATTACTTCGAAATTTGAGGTTTTTTACTTTGAAAATTCATTTCAACCCTTAATAAATCTGCCCAAAATATCCCAACTGGGAGAAGCAGCTGGTGCCTATACTTTAAGTGGGTAAGTGAACAGTCTGTACAGGGTCCATATCACATCTTGATATGTTTTTACTGTATATGTAGTTGTATGCATCATTCCTCGAAAGCATGATAGTTTTACTTTCTAGGTCTCTTCCCATAATTGCATGCATTAACTTTCAATTTGTTGCTGTTTTTTTTATGAGCCACACATGTCATTTGGTCCCCATAAGCTACTGAATGAACATCGTTTTGCCCAATTTACTAGTTAAAGGAACAGTAACACCAAAAAATAAAAGCATTTTAAATAAACTACAGTATAATATAATGCTGCCCTGCATTGGTAAAAGTTATGTGTTTGCTTTAGAAAGGCCACTATAGTTTATATCACACAAGCTGCTTGTGTAGCCATGGGGGCGGCCACTTACGCTGAAAAAGAAGAAAAGGATAACAGATAAGCTCTGTAATAGGATACAATGGTATTTTACAGAGTGCATCTGTTATCTGCCTCCATGGCTACACAGCAGCTTGTTTATATAAACTATAGTAGTGTTTCTGAAGCAAACACATTAGTTTTACCATACATAATATTTTAATTACTTTAAATATTTTAATTACTTTTGGAGTTATTGTTCTTTTAAGAGGCTATTTGAGTAATGTAATAAAATGGCAATATCTAACTAGTTCTAGTAACTAGCAGAAATCAGTTATATGTTTGTTTGCAAACAGCTGACCATTAAATACTACCTGATGATCAGTAGTTATGTGTACTTTAACCTGCACAAAACTTTGCACCTTTTATTAAATTGCCCTCTCTGGTTTTATTTATATTGATGGGTGTTTATTATTTATTACCTGAATTCCGTTGTTATCTTGATGCGTTCTTTGTTGAAAGAATCAGATTCTGCCAAAACCCACAGTACTTCCACAGAGATACAGAAGAATGAGGAACAATGTTCTATCCCTGCTGCCATTGTGACAAGAAATGTGACAAGAAATGGTACTAACACTGCTGTTGTTGGACAATTAAGGATTATAAAAATTGTGAAGAAATATTAACTACGGAGTCTGTGGCTTATACTGTACCACCAACCACATCTGTATCATGTATTCTTTATCTTCTCCTGTCTGATTTAAAGTGATATGATGTCAATTGTGACAAAGTATGATTATCACAACTGCTACCGCATGGTATATCACCCTAATCACAGCTATAGTAGGGATGATTCTAGATTTATGGCACATTATTTTGTGTTATGTTTTGATGGAGGATTTATTATTCATGCACAGTATATATAATATAGCACATATATGCTTTTCAGGTGCCAGATTTTTACAATGAGTCTGGATCTTTGTAACCGTACCTCCAATTACCGATTTCTCTTTGGAATTGCATTTATCCCAGTAAATTAGTAGCATTTTATTTTGGCTATATGCCAACAAAAACACATCTATTGCTTAGCTGGCGCATCTAGACCTGGAAATTCCCACCAAGCCAAATTCACAACAAATGAATGGGAAAAAGGGAAAGAATATCCCAGAAGAAAGGAACTGCAAGGAAGAGTTCATATCGTCGCACCATGGCAACATTTATAAAACAAGATTAGTATGCGTGCAAAGAGAAAACACTACTTCAGGTGATCAATTCATTGTAATAAAAAATTCATTGTGACTTTCAATAAATAAATTGTAAAAAGTGAGAGACAGTTGTTATTTGTATCTATTTCTCTTATATTCTTGTGCAAAAAATGCTAATTTAAGTGGTTAATTCATCAATTATATTAATTCATTAAAATAGAAGCATATAAAGTGCTTTTTTTGTGCCAAAAGTACCAAGTCTGTAGTAGGCAGTAATCCATTTACTGGTACAAGCATAGTATAAAGAATAGAATAAAACGTAATGGCTCTGTTAAAAAAATAGTTAATAAGGGCAAAATCAATTAAGTTAAAAACAATTAAAAATACTTGATGTATATCGATCCGGTATAGGGTATTCGGGAATAAATTGTCCTTTGTGGTAAATTTGATGGGGAAAAATAAATATACATTGGACGGTGTTGATTCAAAAGCTGCGGTTATATGGTGAAATACAAAAATTGTTTTATAGTTGTAGAAAAATGTGGCGTAATAAACAGAGTTTGGTGTGCCAGTACAAGTATCGTATAACTACGTCCTCTCAGAGGCATCTAGGTTCGTGTGGCCTAATGCCTGTCGCTAGTGAATACTTGGAGTCACCAAATAAGGTTTCCTTATCTTCACATTTAGTGAGTACAACTGCTGAGCGAAGTTTAACGTAGTTTCGACGCATGAAATTCGCCTGTTACAAAAAGTACCCTTAGAAAAGTTCCTTTTCCCCACTTGTATAACAAAAAATTGTGCTACACCGGAGCTCAAACGCCTGACGCACGTTTTGCCACGAGGGCTTTATCAAAGGCAAAGATGGTGTTGTGATCTCGAATGGGAAAAAAGGGCCCAAAGTTGAAATGCGTAATTTAAACTTGTACAATGATATTTTTACATCTCTAAATGTATAAAAAGTTTATATGAAATGTATAGGTCTTTCCAATCAAAATCATAAATGCATAGTACCTACAAATCTCTGGGGTGGCGTTTGTTTATGAATTAGGTCAAAGATGGCTCCAGACATCATGGTAGCAAACACAATGAAATTAAAAAGCAACATTTCTGCTTCCAAGGTGATTGTTTTATTTGTACTGGATAGAAAAGACTGATTCTGGAGACTGAATAAATTTTATAATCAGTAATCTACCTATTGGCACAGGTCATTAGTTGCAGCTAGGGTTGCCACCTGGCCAGTAAAAATGATGGTTGAACCCAATGTTATTAATAGGCAAAAAAGATAAATATATAGGAAGGCCGGTATTTTTCTCCAGAAAAGGTGGCAACCCTAGTTGCAGACATACACACATGTTCAACAAGCAACAAAGGGGCATGTTTACTAATATTGTCGATAAATATCTGGAGAGATTTCTGGAGATGTCGCCCATAGCAACCAATCAGATCTTTGCTTTTGTTTTCTAGCTTATAGGTGGCTGTTTAAATCTTATTGCTGATTGGTTGCCATGGGCAACATCTCCAGAAATCTCTCCAGATATTTATCTTCAATTTTAGTAAACATGCCCCATAGTCTTTGTTTTGTTAAAGAAGAACTAAACCCTCTCCAACCTCAGTCCCCTTCCACTGGCCCCCATCATCCCCTACTCCAAGCTCCGGCCTTGCAACATCTATTACACTGAAAAGTGTCTATGAGCGATGCGGCCTTTAACATGCAGAGCTATGCAGCAGAGTTCCCAGGTGCCTGCTTTTTCCACTTCAGGTTCTTTTTTGTCACTTCATCGATACAAAGTTTGCAGGAGCATGTTCAGTTGAAGAAGGTTCTGGACATAGATGTACATCCTTCTGCAATTTTAGTGTCTCTGAAATGACAGAAGAGGCTCTGCAATGAGAAAAGATGGTTCCTCTGCATGTTTTTGCCTGGTTTACAGATTGCAACAAATTTATTTGTAAATTTTATTGTGATTTTGTAGGGAAGGAGCTTGGAGGTAGGGGCAGTGGAGACCTGTTGAACTTATATTTTTTAATTCTCACCTTATGGCTAGGAGAGCCTAGGATTCATAGCTTTCCCTTAAGCTGGCCACAGACGCAAAGATCTGATTGTACGAATCAACGTACGATCGGACTTTCCCATCTACCGACCTGCCACTAACCATAAAGATCAAAGTCTTACCAGTCAGAAGTAGTAAGAATAGATCAGCCGATGTTCTGTCCCTGACAGCAATCGTACGATAGTTACGTATGTCTGACAAAGCCAGTGACAGTCTCCCTCTGAAAATCGTACGATCGGCAATACACGCAGAGATATTATCGGCAGGCGACAGAAATTTTCTAACCTGTCTGATCGACCAAACGACCGATCTCCGCCGGGCGAAAAATGTCGGGACTCTCCACACACGTTCCGAATAGTGTACGAATCCTTGATTTGCTGATCGGATCTTTGCGTCTGTGACCAGCTTTAGGCATAACTGTCTTAAAGTGAAGGTACTCAGGCATAGTACACTTCTTCCTTAACATTTCAATTAAATGTGATACGGGGCCATTAACTGGTAACCTAAAAGTCTATCTTAAAACACCTCTCCCTTTTTCGTATTACTGTTTCACAGAAAAAAAAAATCTAGATACACAAATGTAACTGATCTTGGCTGGCCATTTTGCCATAATGTGTGAGAGAAGTCTGTACAACCAACATCTGAACAGAATATTCAACATTGGTACTTGTTTGTACACTCCAAGAAAAGAACAAACAAGTATGGCAGAACAGGACTGGACAGCTCCTCATTTCATCTCTTGTATTTACATCTTTTTATTTACCTCAAAACGTGTTGCACATTTTGACTGCTTTCATTTAAAAAAGTAAAGAAAAAATGTCACACTCATAAAGATATACAGATGATGAGACACTATTGAGCAGAGATATGACATGTAATTTCCCAATGCATTCAAGACAAAATGACAGACTCCCTGCCAGCAGTTACAGGTGGGATAAGTAGAAAACAATTGTAGATGTAATATTTGAGATTGAGTGAAGCAGAAGGCAAGCAAATGGTAGAAATCTTAGTGGACAAACATAAGGGCAAAGGTGCATACAAGTATGACATTCATTTCATATAGATTTCTTAGTAGAATTAATGAAAATGATACATTTTTGTCTGGGCTACAGCTGAGCTGTCTTTAGGGGTTGTGAACTAATGCTTTATACTATAATGCAAGGATGTATTTTTTTTCTGTAGGAAACCATGGGGAAAAAACAAGTTTTTCTCTGCACCACCCGTCTATCACTGGACACTTGCAGTGAATTAGAAGATAACAAGGGCTTATATCTCTGCTTCTGGCTTTAGTTTTTGCAATGCACATGAGTCAATCCAGCTGTAGAGGAAGTGGGCAGTCTAGGGTGTGGCATGAACTAATAAACCACTGACTCCACCACCAGTAAAGACAGTGCTGGCTTGTTTGTGCCAAAAATTCCCATTAATTGTAATATGAAACAAATTTAGAATATTCTAAAAAAAAATAAAAAAATGGAAAAACAAACACATAGGGGCACATTCACTTAGTTCGAGTGACGGAATAGAATAAAAAAACTTAGAATTTCGATTTTTTTTGGCTACTTCGACCATCGAATTGGCTACTTTGACCTTCGAATCCAACGATTCAAATTAAAAATTGTTCGACTATTCGACCATTCGATAGTCGCAGTACTGTCTCTTTAAAAAAAACTTCGACCCCCTACTTCGCTACCTAAAACCTACCGAGGTGCAATGTTAGCCTATGGGGAAGGTCCCCATAGGCTTTCTAACAATTTTTTGGTTGAAGAAAAATCGTTCAATCGATGCATTAGAATCCTTCGAATCGAACGATTCGAAGGATTTAATCGTTTGATTGAATGATTTTTCGTTCGATCGAACTATTTGCGGAAAATCCTTCGACTTCGATATTCAAAGTCGAAGGATTTACATTCGGCAGTCGAAAATCGAGGGTTAATTAACCCTCGATATTCGACCATATGTAAATCTGCCCCTTAAAGTGGACCTGTCACCCAGACATAATTTTCAAATTAAACATGAAATCCAAATTCTTTTTTTTATTAAAACATTCATAGCTGTTTAAAAATCTGTTTTAAAAATCTCAGCTGTCAATCAAATATTACCTGCCCCTCCTCTATGCCTTAGGCATAGAGGTGGGGCAAGCAATTACTTTCACTTTCCATTCAGCACTTCCTAGATGTCACTGCTCTCTCCACATTCCCCCAGTTCTCTTATCCATTTAATTGTGTAGCCAGGGCATGGGAATGGACATCAGGTCCATTCCCATTCTGGTGTACAAACAAGATTCTGAGATGATGCAAGACTTGCCTTAATAACAGTGTCCACAAAATAAGTTATGGTACAGAAAGAGTAACTGTAAAAAAAAGGGTAAAACAGTAAAATGACTGGCACAAATAGCAGTATTACAAACAAGTCACAGATGGTGAGCTGAAAGAAAATCTAAAAACAATAAAAGGCAGTTGTAAAATGTTGTGAAAATTGTCACTCTGTATTGCAACAAAATTTACCATTTGAAGTTAAGCGTAGTAGGAAAGTTAATTAATATCCAGCCAGGGAAAGGATAGGAAAATTATAAATAATTTCTTTATCTGTTAAAACAGAAGCATGTGGTACAAAATAAATACTAGCAAGACAGTTGAAGAAAAATAAGTTGGCACTTGGGAGAGAAGCTGGCTAGGGAAGTTGGCACTGAAGAGCTACCAGAGGGAGTTGGTGTTAGCAAGTCTCTGCTGTTAGAATGGTAGGTGCCCTGGCCCTGTGATATAAGTATCCAAGGACACACTGCGCTGCCTCATTTGGTGTCCAACCAACATGCTCTGTTGTCCAGGCAAGTGCCCACCAAGAGGGCCTTGGGGAGATAACATTGGAGCACCTTGTAGGTACATCTCCCCTGATACACTCCTCTGTTTCATCATCATAAAGTTCTGTTGCATCATCTGTGGGGGAGGCACCATCCCTGTCCGGCCCATGGTAGGAAGTGGGGGCATTCCAAGTGATCTTTGTGGGCCTGGAAGACTTGGTCCTGAACGGCCTGGGTGTTGTTCAATCATCATATTCTGAAGTCCCAGAAGGTGCATGTTGGTTGGGTGTGGTTTTGGTACCTGTGTACCCCCCTTAGGAAAGTACTGCAAAGTGCTGCTGGGTTTCTCTGAGGGCATGATCCTTGACAAGTCAAATTCTGGGATGCCAGTGGCTGTTGGACGAATGACCTCTCCCAAATCTGGGTCAGTAAGCACTGAAGGCAGAACAGGGCCATAAGGGTCTGACATTCTGTGGGGCAAACATGGCTGGGAGGTTGTGTCTTCTGTGTAATGGGGCTGCATGGAGCTGCCTCCCCCTCCTTGGTGCCCAGGCTGCAAGCGTGATGGGAAGACCAGCTGGTTGGAGGACATCATTTGTGTGCCAGGACCAGGGCAACAAGGATCTTGTGTAACTGAGGAAGTCAATAAAGGGTTTTGCATGGTGGACCCAATTGGTGGGTGCATTGGAGGCCCAGGGCCAGTGAGAAGAGATGGTGGTTGTTCATGTGAGAGAGTTGACTGTCCTGGGACGTTTATGTTCCCTATGGGGCTTTGTGAGGAGTTCAAGTTTAAGTGCAAAGACATAGGAGGATTCATCGTAGAGCCTGAAAGAGAGTGCACTAATGTCTTGTAAAATATCTCTGTCCATGGATAATGCACATCAAGATTCAATTAAATGCCAGCGATAACCTAGCACATTTGTACACACTGCATCTATTCTTCTCAGCAGTGCTATCTGTTCTCTTAGATAGGGAAGAATCTCCTACTGTATAACCATGTTGTCACTGCTGTACAAAGGCGGTCATCAACCGTCCATGTTTTCTCAAAACTTTTAGTTCTCCTGAATTCCCTACTTTTACAGTTTCCTCTTGCTGACTCTAAGGAGGTTATACAATAAGAGAAGCAATGTTTGCTCCAGGCCTAATTACCTAAAGAAACTACAGCAGGTGGCATTTAGTGGTCACCTATTCAAATACAAACACACATACATATTTATGGTTGTAAATATTTCCACCTCTATTTCTTTTTTCCAACACCCACTTGTACTACCTCACCCTCTGCTTCCTTGGTAAAATGACACTACAGGGATTACCCTGGGCTTACCATGCTGATTTCCTGGCGGTAGCAGTACACGATCAGGGAGAAGCTCGTCATCAGAGGTGGCAATGGTTTTGATGGCATTGTGATACAGTGGAATAGAGCTGGGCATAGCATATTTGGACATCTGGGACATCATTAAGGACAAAGGATTTTGAGAAGGAAGTTCATCTGAATAAGCAAAACAGGCAAGTTAAGTGTACACTTTCACAGATTTTGAAATCCAATTCTAAACCTCACCATCAATGTATGTTTTTTTTGAGGTTGAGCATTAAGTCATACACCTGTCATCTATGTAAATACCCAGAAAACAGATATTGCCAGTAATAACTGAATAAAAATTCATAGCCAGAAGCATATACTCAAAGGGGCTCGGTGTAAACATAGTTCTGACAATGATTTGTGGAATGTTCAAGGTAGCTTAGAAAGTGCTACGCTGCACCCGCATAGCCGGAAGGGTGGTGTCTGACGGCAGGACCGAGGCCAATACATTTGAACAGAACCAGAGCACACAGTTACTGATTTGTGACTCACCATATAATTACCGTCAGTATATTGGCGGTGTAAAGTACAGTAAAGGGTAACATATGCATAAAAGAGTAAAGTACACAATTCAAACCCGTATTTTAAAATGTATTGCAGAGTCCAGCTCAGCCAACTGTGACCTTCCACCTGCAGCAAGAAAACTTTTTTACAGTAGGACAGAACAAAATCTCATGTTGCACAGCCAAGAATGAACTCCAGTTTACATAACTCTATCCCCCACATTTAATATAAGGCACTAAGTTTGCCCAGGAGCAGTAATCAATAGCAACCAATAAGATGTTTGCTTTTAAACAGGTGACCAGTAAATGCTATCTGCTGATTGGTTGCTATAGGTTACTGCACCTGGGCAAATTAGAGTCTTTTATTACATAACCCCATATAAGTATTAAATAACCTAGTATTCAGACAAAATCCATGATTTTAGTGCATCCCAAACACATAAAGAAGAGTGAAATACTAGCAAGGGCAAGTCAGATTTAAATCTGTTGAATATATTGGTTCAAAAAATGTGGCAACATGTTTGGAAAAGGTGAACAGCCCTGCACCAAAATGTCAAATGTTATTTAGTAAATATATCAAGAAGGGTCCTAAGAATTTATACTGCTTGCTTTTAAATAAGTATAGGTATGTGTCCAGAGAATTGTGACTATATTGAATATAGTCATAGCTCAACTCAAGTCTTACCTTGATCCATTACACCAAGAGAAGCTGTAGCATTCAGGCCCATTGCCTGTTTGCTTGGTGGTACACCTGGACTGGATATGGTGGCTTTGGGTGATGCAGCCCACCCTGGAGAGGGGGCATTTATCTGGGGTGACTTTAGCCTTCCAGGAGATACATTAGGTGATCGTGCACTCATTGATGAGCCCAGCACCTGGGGTGATTTTAGAGAATCTGGAGGGTTGGGCAAAGGCAAGCAACCCATCTGATTTCCTGGAGTCAGGGGAGACTTAAGGTTGGATAAAGGGGAAGAAATAAGAGGAGAATGAACCTGCCCTTGGTGTGGGGATTTAATGTGGCTTATAACAGGAGATTCCATCTGGTTTGCATTTACTGTGAGTTCTGTAGTTCTACGCGTCAAATTCCTGCTGGTAGCCATGTGATCTAACCCAATATTTGATGGTGTACTACCAGGTGTGGAGGAAACTGGCATGTGGCTAAGCCTTGTAGTGCCCACCACTGGACCTTGCTCTGGTCCAAATATGTCCATACCGATCTCCTGCTGCATGCCAGGGTATGAACCTTGCCCTGGGGGAAACCCTGCCTGTCCCTGAGGAAACTGTCCAGGAAGCATCTTCTGGGGTCCTCCAACCATGCCACTTCCATTTTGTGCCCGTGCTGTCCGCACTAAATCCTCTGATCCAATATCTCCCTGGGAATTCATTAAGTCTCCAACTCCCCTTATTTTTTGTGGCAAAAGCATTGGCTGTTGTGCTGCCATTTGTAGATTAAGGTTCATATTCATGTTCACACTCATGTTCATATTAAGATTTTCTCTTCCTCCAATTGTAGGGTCAATTTCCCTGCCTGTACCTGACTGACCAAGGGTAGGACTCAGCATTCCTCGAGATGCCCCAAATTCAATGTCCACAGCAGAACCTGTACCCATTGCTTCTCCAGGGAACATAGAGGGGTCACCTTGCCTGTGGGTTATCATCTCAATTCCCTGCCCACAAGGCATGGATAGCTGCCTTTGCATAACTCCTGTACGCTTCTCTATCAACTGTTGTTGCAGAAGTTCCTCACGAGCACGAGGGTTAAGTAACCTTTCCATTTCTCCTTGAATACCTCCAGGGTATGCCATTCCAATTTGTGCAAAATTACTTTGCCCTCCATCAACTGGTGGCATATCCTCAACCCAACGAGTTGGTCTTGACATGACTCCCACTGCATCCATAGGAATATTTTGCATGGCTCCATATCTGCCAGGGAAACGCGGCCCTTGAAATGAAATTCCGCCACTCCGAAGCTGCATTGCTTCTTGGTTGTCCATGGGTACCTGTATTCTATTACCAGGCCACTGCTCTCCAGGTTTGTTGTGATAAGGTGGGGGTGGTCCCTGAAGAATCATTTCAGGTCCTGATCTTCCATGTATAGACATATGTTCCTCTTTTCTCCTTTTTTCTGCATAATATTCTTCCTGCAGTTTCCTCCATGCAACTTGCTCTGGAGTGAGGCTGTCATGACCCATGCGCTGCATCATTAGGCTCATCTGGTGCCCCATATTAGGACCAGTTTGGTTGCCTGCCAAATCTTGCTCCATTCCTGGACCCCCCAAGCTCTGTGTCTGTGTTATCATTGATTGTAAAGGCTCTTCATATTTCTTAATATGACTTGGAGTGTTGGCCGGTCCCTCGCCAGTGCTCGAGTTGTGCTTTGGGAAGGATTCATTGGCTGCACCACTTCGGAGAAGCAACCTTTCAATATCTCTAAGCGTCTGAAGAGAGCGTTCCCTATGCTCAAGTTGCTCTTTAGAGAGGCTGTCTGTGCCACTATCAACCTGGTTAGTGTCACCCAAAAGTGAATTATCTCCAGGTAAGGGAGCACTGGGTGACTGAGACAAGGGTGGCAATGGATTAGAGTGTCCACTAGCAAGATGATTACGGCCATTACCAAGTGGAGTTAACTCTTTGTTTGCTTCATCATTAATGATTTCCTGCGATACTAGTTTTGGAGGAGCTTGACTAGGAGCAGGAGAAGGATTTTTGGCTGTTTTTTGTACTGCAGACGTGGGAATGCTCGGTACAGGTATCGTTTCTTCAGGATCTTGAGTATTTAAAGGCTCTTGGGGAGAAACCTGAAAGATATATATAAGAAAGGAGAATATTAATATGGGAAAGGGACAGGACAGAATATGAAATATAGCACCATTGTTACAATATACAATCCAAAACAAAAGATGAATGAAAATAAATCCTGCCCTAACAATCCTATTCCAATAAACACTGGGGTTTATTTATCAACACTGTGCAAATATGCACATGGGATGTAACCAATTAGTGATTGGCTTTTTTCAGCCAGCTGCCAAATAAACAATGAATGCAACAGTTTGAATGGTTACCATGGGTTACAGCCAAGGGGCAAATCTTCCCAATCTGAATAAATTAACCCCACTAGATTGCTATTTTATTTCATGCAAAATAGCTATTATTATCATTTAATTATATAGCGCCAACATGTTTTAAAGTGCTTTACAAAGATTATGCATCATTTATACCAGTTCCTGCCCCAGTGGAATTTGCAATCTAAGATCCTCAAAATATTCATGCAGATACAGGAACTAAACAACAAACCACTCCAAAGAAAGGCCTGTCTGAAATCAAGCCTAGGGCCAACCCGCATTTTATCCTTTGGGACCCGCTACTCAACCGAAGCGGACAGGGGCAAACAGGGAGTTTGAAGGAGTAAAACTTGAGATAGATGGATAGATAGATAAGATAGATAGATAAGACCTGTGACCCAAACTGGAACTGCCAACCTACACCTATACCCGTATACAAGCCCTACCAGCAACCCACAAGTTACCCTATTTTTGCAGACAACCCATGGAAAATGTCAGCTTATTTAATTTATACATACAGACTTTTATCAACGTAATAACATAGAAAGGAAAATGAGGTTATGAATTTATAGTATGAACAGTCATGTTATGGAATCCCCTACCTAAGGACAATTCATTGGTGTAGTACAAAACTGGATTGGAAACTTTTTAAAAATATGAAAGAACATGTGTATTTATGTATAGTAAAAAATAGGCAGAATATTCAATTCAAAGCTGACCAGCTGGGTTTTTTTGTGCTGTCTTCATCAATTTCTGTAGGGTTTTAACAAGGCTAATAGACTTATAAACACAGCAGTCTTAATTCATGCAGCTAGCATACAAATCCAGAGCCATTTTCCTGTATCCAGATGGATCAAAGATTGCCCTATTTGTATTTATTTAATTTAAAGTAATCAATTAAAAGTGACAGAATTCAATTTAGCAACATTTTCCAGTGGCTTTTTATAAGAAACATGAAAAATTACATGGGTTGTTTGCCTTTAAATGAACATTTAGTATGATGTAGAGAGTAATATTATGAAACAATTTTGATATTGGTTTTCATTTATTATTTTATCTATTTCATTATCATTTGTGTTTTTTTGAGTTATTTAGCTTTTTATTCAGAAGCTCTCCAGTTTGCAATTTCAGCAATCTTGTTGTAGCATCCAAATTAACCTAAAAAACAACACATCTATAGCCCTACAGTGCATTTGATTTTAGATGGTGTCAGTGACCCCTATTTGAAAGCTTGAGTCAGAAGACAACAATTCAAAAACTATAATAAAAAAATTAAGGCCCACTGAAAAGTTGCTTAAAATTAGCCATTCTTTAACATATTGAAAGTTAACTTAAAGGTGAACCACCCATTTAAATGAGCAGCTCCCAAATTATGCGACTGGCCCCTTCAGGAAGACTCATAGCAGTAGCTGGAGCTGCTCAGATTGAGGTCCAGTTAGAAAAGGGTTTGTACAGAATGCTTATTTGTACTTCAAGATACAACTGGAGTCCCTGTCTGAAGGTCAGTTCATGTGAAATTTGAACTAAGCACTTACTTCCTAGATATTCTTGGAATAATAGCTGAATTACTGTATTTTCTTATGTCTGTAACCTTGTTATGAAATACATGGGACCCAGAGCAAATCTGAAAGGTAGACAGGGACTCTGGCATCATCAGTGCGTGTAGTAAGCAGTGCCATACCTCATCCAGTTTTCTACGGGGCACATTTTGCTTGTGGTAGATGAGGATAGAGTCGGTATGTCCTTGTAAAACAGATTCTGCTGCTCTGAAAGGGAAATGATTATAAAATGTGTAATGGTTTTAAATGAACAATCGCTATGAAGAGGAAAAATAGATAAATAGAATCTAACACATGAATTTGGTTTCCTTACCCCTCTGACACTAAGTGGCTACCACTTACAAAAATATGTATATAGTGAGTTATATGAGGTTTAAGCTGTATATTGTTTTATCTTCTCTGCCAATTCTTAGCTTAGAGCTAGCCATAATTTCAAAACACATGCTTCTCTTTGGTTACCCCTCCAATTGTATTTCCCTCCTGTTCATTGGTACCACTACTCACTTGTTTGCCAAGAATGTTGTGAAGACATAAACACTTTGTGATGGGGTTTTGGACGGACCTAAGGACCCTCCACCATCCCCACTTAGACTGGGGACAACTCTATGGGGGGTACTAGAAGAACTGGTATCGTTGATCCCAGGAAGAGAGGCAGATCCTGAACCTGGTAATGTTGGTGTAGACATCAAAGATTCACCTGTATTACAGTCTAATAAAGACAGGGAAGATGAAAAATTATACCAGGAAAGAGAGTGAACAACAGAGTAATATTACTTCCCAAGCAATGGAACAGTAAAAAAAAAAAAAAGTTGGGGGAAAGAACAAAATCTATAGGTGAATAAACAGCATTCATAGGAAGATTTGTGAAGGTTTACTCTGAAGAGGCAGGAAGTATGGAAAACAATATTCAAATAGTGTCACTGGCAAAACAACTGTGAAGAAAGTAAGAATGAAAATAGAAAGGATTAACGATTAACATTAACTTTAGAACAATTTTTTTTTATAAATGAGAAAGAACAATAATGGAAGAGGAATGATGTGTAAAAATAAAGATTTAATGACATCAACAGAGGGCTGCACTACCACACCTGGTCAGCAGATGGAGGTGCTCTGCAATTAATCAGGGTACAAAACTGGGTAAAAAAGGAAGGCTGTGATCATTTCCAAGGTGTGGTTCTGGAAATATAGCTTATTTGTACTTAGTATTGAAGTACTTGGTCTCAAATGTGGCTACTGAGAATTGCTTTAATGTGTTGAAAGGGTCGGTTACAGCATGAAATCTTGATTATCTTTCAACAATTTGGATCTCCATACTTTGTCTACTAAAAAGAAAATTTTATTAAAGGGATTGTTCACCTTTACATTAACTTTTAGTATGATGTAGAAAGTGATATTCTGACACAATTTGCAATTGGTTTTAATTTTTTATTATTTTAGGGTTTTAAATTATTAAGCTTTTTATTCAGCAGCTCTCCCATTTGCAATTTCAGCAATCTGGTTGCCATGGTCTAAAATACCCTAGCAGCCATGCATTGATTTGAATAAGAGACTGGAATATGAATAGGTGAGGCCTGAATATAAAGATGAGTAATAAAAAGTGGCAATAACAATATATTTTTTGCCTTACAGAGCATTTGTTTTTTTGATGGGGGTCAGTGACCTCCTACTTGAAATCTGGAAAAAGTCAGAAGAAAAGGGCAAATAATTTAAAAACTATAAAAAATAAATAATAAATACCAATTGAAAACTTGCTCAGAATTGACCATTCTATAACTTACTAAAAGTTAAATTCAAGGTGAACCACCCCTTTAAATAAATCCAATAGGCTAGCAAGGATAAATGATATTCTAGTTAGGATCAAGTTAAAGCTACCATTGTTTTATTATTTCAGAGAAAAGTATTTTTTAATTATTTGATTAAAATGAAATCTATGGGAGATGGCCTTCTCGTAATTCTGAGGTATTTGGATAATGGATCCCCTAACTGTATAATAATAATAATAATTATTATTATTATTATAATTGTTGTTATTATAATTGTTATTATAATAATTATTATTATTATTAGTATTATTATTAACTTAGTCTGTGGTTTTAAAAAATCTGCATTATTGTTCAGAAATGTTTATGTTATAGCTTGCAGGACTTTTGGTGGAAGATGAATTCTACTAAAATCCCATTGTGTGGTTGAGCAAAGGCTTGCTCTCAGTCAAACCATATACGATACTTGCCCCTTACTTACTGTGGGTGACCACAAGGTTCTTTTCATCTTCCTCACTGTCTGCTCCTGAACACCACTCATCTCCACTATATGGCTGCTTTCGCTCAAGGACACAGCGTCGCTTACTACGGGAAGGTAACTCTCCTGAAAATGTATTAAGTGCAGTGGTTAAACATCTATTTCACAGGCCTCTGGACATACAGACTAAATTAACAGGACTAAAAAAAAAAAAAGTGCAAGCCTGCTCATTACAGGGTTAAAGCAGCATCACTTGTGAGTAGATTAGTGCAACTGCATTGGGTGCCAAATGGTAACATGGCAAGATGGTATTTAGTATGCACTTGGGACTGACAAGTGTGAGGAGTACAAAGTATCTGACACTTTGGGAGTCCAATATAACCATTCAGACTTTACATTGTAGTACAGTTCAAGCACAGAAGATACAGAATGTGACATGAACCATTTAAAACCCCTGTAGAAGGGCTGAAGTATCTAAAGGAAATGTTTTAAATACTGGTGTAAAAATATATAGTGCTGTGTAGATAAGAAAATGAAGAAGGACTAATACTATATGTATGGGAAGAATGTGAGTCACATTGTTCACATTGTTTTATTTCACATTCTAGAATTTTAGTACAGGTACGTATCTCACCTTTGGGGTCTTGCTCCATAGGGGGAGGCCCTGTTTGTCCTTGCTCATCCACATCTCCAGCTGGCTCTCTTTGCCCTTTAGCCTGGTTGGATCCCTGACTCTGTCCACTTATCAGACCTACTCCACTCGGGGATACATGAGCAGCTTTCGGGCTAAGAAGCCCAGCCCCTTTGGTCCCCTGGTTCACATTTGGAGTCTGTGACTTTCCACCACTGCTAGAAATATTTCCATGATTGGCCAGTTTGCTTTCAGGGTGCATCGGACTGAGGGTAGCAAGATACGGTGACAGGGGAAGGTGTCAAAGAACCTAATGGACAAAACATAGTTCAACATAGGTCATAAGAGAATAAAATAAATACCAAGTAAAATGACTACAATGTAAATAAGATGGCTGAAGGTTGATCTGTGCAATTGACTATTATACAACCATCTTTTGAATACAATAGGGAACAAAGAGTGTCCTTCATAAAATAAAACATATAATATAGTTTACAAGTTCCACAAGGTGTTCACTGCTGGGGAAGTGAAAAACTGAGAAAGCCAGAAACATGAGTTTTCATATGCTGATACTGAATAATATAGAACATATATTAATATGATTTTTCATATGATGATCGACTGACTATATTTAAAGACATTAACCAAGATGTATACATTTGAATTCGATCAGCCTTCGTATGCACATACACAGCGTGTAACCTTGGAACATGAGGTATGGAAGACTTTATCATGAACAGCTCAAGTTTACTGTGGTGACTTCTTCTTAACAGGTTAATTGAGGCACAAATCTTTCTCTTCACAACATAGGGCAAATTCACTAACCCCTGAAAATTCGCTAGCGACAGCTTCACTCATATCTCAACACTTCGCCAAGCGTAGATTCGCCAGGACAACGCTAATTCACTAAAATCCGAAGTTGCGTCCAGGACACCGAACGCTGGCGAAGTTGCGCTATCATTACTGCGGCAAGCAAAGCAAAGTTGCGCAGAGTTTCAAGCAGGGGGAAGCATCCGGGCCAGAGGAGATCACCGGTGTCCCATTGGCCCAGTCCAACACTGAAAATATTACTTTGAAAATCTCATAACCATATTATACATACTATTTAAATTGCAGTTCATAGATTAGCCCTTAAACGTAACTTTAACATTGATTCATCCATTAAAATAAACAACATTTTTCTCCTATTCACATGCTAAGCAAAGTAAAATGAAGGCATTCTGTAGGAAATATAAACAGGATATGTACAGGGACTTAGGGTTGGACAGTATATTTACCTTGGGCTACAGCCTTTGGGAAATGTGTGACCAGACTGTCCTTGATAAAATAACAGTGTATAATATGTGCTGAGATCAGTTACTATTTAGTTACATTTAGTAAATAATATTTTGATGTTGGTGAGGGCATCTTCATCCATAACTGTTGTTTTGCATGAGTAAAGAAAATGAATTCTTAGCGTCTGTCCAATATACATGAATTAAAAATTCTCAATGTTTTACATATGTATTGATGGTTTGGAATTTGGCCTTTTCTGGTAGGATTTATCAGAAGTCAATGCCTGTCTGAGCTAAATCTCAAGCCTAAACACTATGGGGTATATTTATCAAAGAGTAAAGTTAGAGATCGCCACAATCCTCTAAAGTGAAATTCCGCCGCTCTACATTTATTTCTATGGGATTGTCACGGCCGGCACCCAATACCAGAACAAGTGCCAAGGACCCTGGTCTCGGCTCGGCTTCACCAGTAGTGTGACCACCTTTGGGCTTCGGGAGGAGCCCTCAGCTTAATTAGGTGCCCCCTGGACTTAACGAGGGGTACAAGGCGAGGTGTTCTGGCAGGCAAAGGGGCACGACCGGATAGCAAGAGTCTTTGGGCAGAAGGTCAAGGACAAGGCGTCTGGTGGAAACGGAAACAGGACAGACCGGATCAGGACAGGCAGATAACAGAATTGTCAGGCAGGCAAGGGGTCAAAACCAGGTAATCAGACCGAATGGATCAGGCAGAAGGAGTGGTTGTTAGGCAGGCAAAGGTTCAAAACCGGGTAATCAGACAAACAGGATCAGGCAGGCTCGGTAGTCAATAAACAGGCAGGATCAGGATTCAGAGGTCAGAATAGTCAGGAACAGGCTGGGTCAAACACAGAAAGAACAGTCAGGATAGCAAATTCAGGAACAGGTAGCACAAGGCTCAGGAAACCACAGGATAAGATCCTATAACGGGCACTGGCTACAGGTCTGAATGGGCCTTAAATAGGGTCCCAATTCGTGCCAAAACGTGCGCAATTTCGCGCCATTGCGCCTTTAAGCGACACGCAGGCGTGTGTGCCCTAGTAATCCACGATGGCACCGGCAAATGACAGGTGCGGCTCAGCGGGCGTCCACGCCAAGGACGTGGCTTGGACCCCCCTGCCCACTAGACCACCAGGGTAGGTTTCTTACAGGGATTTTGAAAGGAGTATTTATCAAAGGACGCACTTTTACCCAATGATAAATACTGTTTTAAAAATCCCATAGGAATGAATGGAGAGTGGCGGGATTTCACAAACAAGGGAATTGCACATTTTTTTCTGGGAACTGTGTGTGCTGTTCTTTTTTAGCCCCTGCTAGGGTTAGGATTTGGTTCGGCTGAATCCTTAATGAAAGATTTGGCATCGACCTGAATCCCAAGATGGATTTGGTGCAGCCCTATTAATATTATTTGTAAATGTAGTTGCTATTAAAAGTACCGATAATATATGTTCATAAATTCTGTACCACACTCCTTAAACAGTCAGCTGATTAACTGAATCTTTTAACATTGTTTTAGGTCCATAGAGCAGAAAGGGATAAACAAATACTGCATTCAAGTGCAATTACATTTACAAAAACATTAAAAACCCATTGGAAGATATTTAATGAATGTATATTGGAAAATGGCTTACAAGTACAAGCCATATGAAGTATTTGCAAGACATACAGAAAGGGCAAACAGCACACTAGTCATAACAGATATCCTTTACAATGTGTGACAAAGACATTTTATTTGGCAAACCTTTGTAATATGGCAGAAAACATTAATGCAAAGCTTATAGTCAATAAGGCATTAAACAGTAATTTTCCTTCGATTTGTTTATTTTATTGTTAAAGTGATACTGACACTACAAAGTTTCTTTTCAAAATATTAATAGTTACCTATAGGTCATGTTGATTGTTTATCGTTGATAGTACTGCTTTTGTAAGCAATTGTTACTTGAAGTTCCTAAACCTGACTGTTTTGCCAACCTGACTGTCCCTTCTCAACATGTCAATTAGAGTTTCTAATGCTAGCGGACTACTGCTGCATAAATATGGCAGCCCCCTCAAAGAGGAACATGGGGGTAAGAAAGGTAATGTAAAAGCATCAGGAAAATACTTTTATAGCAAAATTATAAATTGCATTAAAACACAATGTTATGATAGCTATAAAAAAAAAAGTTTCTGGTGTCAGTGGCTCTATAATGATCAGACAACATATCAGACAATGTGCTACTCTGCATACAGATGTGCAATGCACTGCCTGCTTTCTCCTCCCCCCTAGCTATATTTTATTTTATTCTCTTCATCTTCTCATTGTGCCTCCCTGCTTTGCAGAGGAAAAAAGAACTGCGGGTAGATGTCCTTCTAATCTTCCAGCGATTAGCAAAGATCCTATGTGCAAAAAAGGGAAAATCAAGCTAGAACGAAGAAGAAGCTGAAGGAATGAAATGATATTAAAAGAAATATGTTGGCAGATAGTTGTAAATAGCGACAGGGGGACACGGCAATATGAATTACCAGGGAGAAGAAAAAAAAGACAGAGCTTTCTTGTGCTATTGGCTGTCAGGGTCTGCACCATCTCTGTAGGTATTTGGGAGGGCTCCTGTACTCATGTGGGAACGAAAACGGACAAGCAAGTTTAGGACTGGAAAGAATCATAATTAGATGTAACTTGCTCTACAGAAACAACCTTGAGCTCTATTGTCACATATGTCCCATGCACATCTGGCACTGCTATTGTAACTCTGCTCTGTTACTGCACACACCAATGTTTCTTCAACTTTTTCCCAGGGAACCCAAATTAAGACAAAAAAAAAAAATGAGATTAGCTTGATGACCTAAAACTAGCTTAGAACCAGTTACACATCTTATTTTATTTGATATTTTCTGGATGAAAGAAGTTTCCCAAAAACGTCCGTTCTTATCCTAAACCATAGGTTAAAAATTCCTTACAACTACAGAGATCTCCTACTTGCTCAGCATGCAAATCTCCCATTACTTTTTGTTTTTCTCTGATGTATTTCCACACATATACAGAGCTTTGCACTTCACATACAGCTTAAATTAAAATGATATCCACAAAAAATGTAGTCTG
This sequence comes from Xenopus laevis, assembly GCF_017654675.1. Taxonomy (NCBI): domain Eukaryota; kingdom Metazoa; phylum Chordata; class Amphibia; order Anura; family Pipidae; genus Xenopus; species Xenopus laevis. Next base: position 70,321,729 of record NC_054384.1, read on the forward strand.
TATACTAATATAATAAATACAACAGTTCAAATATCAAACTCTGCTTCATGTTAATAAACCATTTTCATAATAATATACTTTTTTTTAGTAGTATGTGCCATTGGGTAATCCTAAATAGAAAATTGCTATTTTAACAAATAACCGTCACCCCTTGGGATCCTATGATTCACGGTGCACACAAACAAACCAAACAAATCATACATGCTAGGTCACATGAGCCAATTAACAGGCAAAGCTCTTTCTTTTGATTCATACTTCTTCCTTTTAGAGTTAGAGCTGCATTGACTCTGGTCAAGTGATCTCTGAGAGAGCGCACAATCCATCACAAAATGGTGGCTCCTACATGCTCAGCACTAAAATCACACATTGCTTTCTGTATTGGTCTGATTGATACCCAGAGCTCTGCGTATTATAACACATATATAGATCTCTACACTTCTCATACAGCTTAATATTTGTCAACACAAGCATATATTCAATAACATGTACAGCCCTAGTTCATACCTCCCAACTGTCCTGTTTTCTATGCGACAGTCCCAATTTTGATCTCCTGCAAGGACATCAGAAAAAAATACAAAGTTTCTGAAATGTAATTAAAATAAGAGCCTTTTTGGCAGAGAGCTCAGAAGAGCAAGCAGCTGCACTTGGATACTTTTGTAATAATTTAAGATAAGCAAAGAAACAATTGTAACTATTTAAGATAAGCAGGTCTCTTGGGAGCAGCTTAAAGGGCAATTTGCTTTCATTAGCAAAACTGTTATAACACAAAAGCACTTAAACTCCCAGAAATGTGTTTAAACTTTCATAACCTGGCAAATTTTGTAAAATGGACATTGTAATTAGGGGGTGTGACCATAAAATGGGCATGGTCAAAAATGTCTGCACATGTTTTAGTTTTTCAATGTTGGGAGGTATGCTACTTTGTCATAAATACACTGCCCCATGTATCAAAACGGCATGCTCCCTGGACATCATATAAGCAAATTGACTAACACATCAAAAATATAAAAAGTGACTTGAGCTTCACAAGAAAAGTGGCATAACTACCAGGAGGTGCAATTACACCCAGGCACGTACCGTCCATGGAAACGGTAAAAATGTGAGTGGGATGGCCTGACATTATTTAAGCAAGTGAAGGGCACATCCTACACCCAGGCTTCATTAGTCGTGCCCCACTTAGTCACTTTTATAAAATTGTTCAGTTTGACAGCCATGCCAAGGTCTTTGGTATTTAAGACCACAAAGAAAGCTGGAATATAGAGTCAATCCTTTTTCTCCAATAAAAGACACAGTTGCTGCTGGCCTTGTGATATATTGTGCCTGCTTCACCTGGGAATATGTGTCACGGCTTCATGGCTGTGTGTCAGAATAGGAGTTCAGTCACACAAAATCTGTTTTTTATCCTGTTACTACTTGCTGTTCTGTACACTGGCACCCTCACTGTAATTATGCTGGTGTTGACAGTGTGTCACCCACATCATATAAAGCTTACTACCTCCTGTATATTTTGTCACTATGATTGAGGGCACCATAAAAAGGATTGTCTGTTTCACTGGTTTATTGAATATACATACTAGCTAAAGCCATGGTATACTGTACTAGTAGATAGAGAGAGATAACTTTTTATCGTCAATACAACCATATACTAGTTACAACGTACAGTATTTAAATCACACTTCACCCAGGCCTGATTTTAAAAGAATGTGAATAAAATAACACATAATTAAGTACAACTATCTAAGTGACATTGTGCAAGCCCGACGGGGTTGGGTCCTTCATCCTTTTGTCTCCTTGACAGGGAGCACTTAATCTGTATTGTAATTATATTTTTTATTAATATGAATTGTATTTCTAATAATGCATTTAAGGTTACTTATTATGGTAATGACCCCCTTGTTTGTTGTTACTACTAATTTATTGTTTTGTTATACAGTGCTTTGCCCTCAAGGAGCGCTATACAAATAAAAATATACATACATAAATATACATATTTGTGCAAAATAATATTAGTACAAAATTTACCAAATTTGCAGAATTCAAATATAAGTAGAATATGGTGCCAATTTAAAAATAAAAAATTGTTACACAGTCAGTTGCACCACTAATGGGTACTGTGATAGTAACTTATCCAGAGGGCCAATGGGCATCTACCAAAATAATGTATATGGCCCATAATACAACTATCTAAAGTGGCACTGCTCTGTCTAGCTGCACTGACAGCCACAGCTTCTACCGGAGGGCTTTAATGTTTTTCAGGCCAATCTCCACTCCATCAGTAGAGCAGTACGAATCTGCAGAAGAGAGTGGATGGATCTGATTTTCTCCGCTTGCCTAAAAATGCAGATAGAGAGTAATGGAGCCATGGAGCCAACACTCCATGTGACCAAGGCCTTAACAAAGTATTCACGGGTAGTGTGGCAGTTCTTTTACCTTCTATAAAAGAGGATTTACAACAGGAAATGGCAAAAAGTGTTATTGCAAATTTACATAGTATTTTCTGTACTACAGCAGCCTTTCAAGGGTGGCTTATAGACCAGCAGTTTGTTTATAAAGAGAATACAGATCATTTTAAAGATCAAAACCACTTCAAATATCTTTTTTCCCAGGCTGTGAGGCTACATTTAAATTAAATGCAACCAGTTCAGACTTTCTAACAGTTTCCTAGATGTTGTGCTTTTTTTCTTTTTCTTTTCTGCCGTAATCTACATGAACTATAAGGATATATAAGTAAATAGCAGGTTACTGACACAAAATTCTGATGGTGTTGGAAGTAAGAGTTGTGGATCCAAAAGGGTCTATTTCCACTCTGACAAGGGTTGTTGTTGCTGCAGGGGCTGAGTAGGCTGCATGTGCAGTTCCTGTCTAAAATAATTTTCTCCAGAGATTTTGGCATGCAACCTGACTACGGTCAGACACCCCTTCTTAGCACTTTCCAGGATTCTGCAGAATAAAAGGAGACTCTTTCCCACTGACTGGATCCGCTACCCCAAAGGAAGGTTGTATGCTGCCGGGAGTCTACAAGGATATTGTCAGGTACTGTTGTCTGAAGGAGAAGTCTGCACTGCTGATCTGTATATTTTGAACTGATTTTAACCTAATGATGTGTTCGAAGGGAATATGTTACTGCTATGTCAACTGTTTAACTCTACCAGACAAACTCTGATCTATATATCACTGGGTTATTTAACGGGAGTGGGCTGTTCCCCTTCTGGATTGCAAACGGTTCTTACTTGCTCCCTTTGACCCTAAAACCTTTCTACCCTGGAAAGCAATACGTTCCCTTATTTTGATTCATCACACTTTGGTTATCACAAAAAGGAAGGAAAACTAATGTCATTCATAAATGTATCAAATGAACAAACGAAACACCTATTTACTGTACGCCAGCTTCTTGGAAATGTTTTCACCGTATTTTTATAACCTTGTCACACAGATCGGGTGCATAAAATCTGTAAATGTTTAAATCTGTTACTCCCAGAGCTAGTTGGTTGTGTTCAGGCTCAGTCAAAAAGTATTGCTTACAGTTTACTTGCCATTTCTTGCATATTATAGCAGTACTTACATACCTGTGTCACCAGGAAATAGCAACATTTTTAAAGACGCAAACAAGAGCTGCTATTGATGTCACATATTTTCCAGTTTTGCTGGCACACCAGCTATGCATTCTGATTATCCCAGGGCTCGTTGTGAACTTTTAGCCAATGTTAAACAGACCTAACGAGATGTAATGCCTAATATTTAGTCAATCTTTTTGTGGAAATTGGAATTAACATATGGCAAGACACATTCTATGACAACAGAATATTGTTTTCTAGCCCTTCTTATTGTTATTAATGTGTATATTGCTGACATTTTTCAAATCACTTCAGAGAGATTATGTATCACTTTACACTGATTATACACGATTTACACCAGTCCCTGTGACAGTGGAGCTTACAGTCGAACTACTACTGCATTAACACATACACATGGTCAATTTTATCAGCAGCCAATTAAAGGGGTTGTTCACCTTCCAACACTTTTTTTCAGTTCTGTTGGTTTCAGATAGCTTACTAGAAATAAGACTTTTCCAGTTATTTTCTACAGTATGACTGTTTTTCTAATATTGAAGTAAATATAGAAAGTAATATAAAGTGTCATTTTCACCTTCTAAAGCAGCTCTGGGAGGGAGGGTCGCCGACTCTGTAAACTGTTACATTGATACATTTAAATGATACATTTCTATTCTTTGTCCCTGATGAGCAGAATTCCTGAGATTCAATAAAGGCAGCTGTTAGAAATAATACATTAGTTATGAATTCTCCAGAGATGCTGCTGAAAAATGTAACAACTAAATGTTGCAAAATTGTAACAGTTTATAGTCTGCACCTGAATTACTGAGCTGCCAGACTCAAACACCAGAGCCAGGAACAATGTTAAACAGATTTTGGAAAAACTGTAAAAAATAAAAAATGGAAAGTAATTGAAAAAAGTCTATTTTTCTGATGAACAATCTGAAAACAAATGAACTGGGAAAAAAAGTGTTTAGAAGGTGAACAGTCCCTTTAAGCTGCCACTATGTTTTTGGAGTGTGAGACTAAACCAGAGTACTTGGAGAAAGCCCATGAAAGTTTGAATAGAATATACAAACTACTTACAAATTCCCTGGCTGTAATTAAACCTATGATTCGGAGCTGCAAAGCAACACTGAACTTTGGTGCCTCCATGTTGAATGTGAAGTTTAACAAATCAACTGCCAATCAATAGTCAATAGTATTGCTATAGTAAAAAATTGGCCCACTACATAGAAAGATAGTGAAGAAATTCAAGGCAAAAAGCAGAATTTTTACTTACACGGTTATTAATTGCATATAATTTTATTATACATATAAAAAATAAGCCAAAATCATATTTGTACCTATTCTGGCACACAAAGGTAGAAATGGACATAACGAAATGCATACACCTAGGTCAACACAGAAAATCCTAGGATCTAAAAAAACAAAACAAAGAGCACTGTGTAAAAATGACACAAGTGTCAGTAAAATATAAAGGAAGTAAGAAGAAAAGATGACACTTGTCATGCAGTGACAAAGTACTTAAAGGAGAACTAAAGTTTAACTAAAGAAGTAGCCAGAAATGTTGCACATTATGTTTTGTGATTCTGTACCAGCCCAAGGCAACCACAGCCCTTTAGCAGTGAAGATCTGGGTCTCCAAAGATTCACAGCACATGCTCTGTGCTGCTGTCATTTACTGAGCTTAGGGACCCACTCACAATTAGGGCCGGACGGGCACCCCAGGCAACTCGGCCTGCCACATTGCCTCCTCCGGCACGCGCATGTACGTGAGCGTGCGTGTATGCACGCTGCCCCACCGCGTCACCCCCCTTACCTCATGTAAATGCACGCAAACACGCGCAGCGAGCCGTACTCAGCAGACCGGACTGGGGTAGGCAGCAGTGAAAGATTTGCACGCTAGGCACGTGCGTACTCTGCCTACCCCTAGTTCCGGCCCTGCTCACAATATACAGTACACATAGAATAGAAATGTCACAATATAAGACTGATTAGTAATTAATACAGATAATTATTACATGGCAGCACAGAAACCAGTGTAACTAGCATCAGAATTTAATAATCAGTCCTGTAGCATTTTATTTTACAGACAAACTTAATTTTCTGCTTGATAATTTGTGAGGACCTCTAAGCTTAGCTTCTCAACAGCTGCTCAGAGCCCACTGAGCATGTGAATGTCACAGACACTTTCCAAGATGGTGACCCCCTGTGACAAGTTTGAAGTCCTGGATCATTGCTGCTATTGAGAAGCTGAAACTTTAGGCTGGTGCAGTAAGTTCAGTATATAAAACATGGCATTTTTAACCAAATACATTTTTAGGGTTTAGTTCTCCTTTAAGAAGAGGCAACAGTGGCAGTAACCTGGGAACCAGCCAGTAATTCACTAGGGAAACAGTACTATTAATATACAAGAATCGATTGCTTCCTTCTTCTACTTCTTCCTTCTTTGTGCAGGTGAGTATGCGCAGAAGCACGAAAAGCCGAACTTTAACAAAGTCAGCTATTTCGTTCTACTGTGCATGCGTCTTTTGAAGAAAGATGAAGGAGGCAGCTGATCGCTCCGTGGTGCTCGCTGGAGGAACCCCCGGACCGGTGCCGTTTTCTGCTGATAGCAATGGCCCAGGGCTTCAGGTAAGTATATACTATCACTTGGGGGTGCCTAAATTTTGGCACCCCAAGTAAACTCAGCCTTTCCTTCTACTTTAAGGCTATGATGTAGTGTAGGATCAACAGAAAACACAAATTAATTAATAGGTACTTAACCCATTTACTTACAAAGATGGTTAAATAACTAATAAGGAATTGGTGCTACATGCTGTTCATGTATCTTCATCTATTTACAGGCCTATGGAACTTATATTGGTCCATTCAGGGGTTTGAAAACTGGGGATTCTGCTCCTAAAGTTACCAGGAGCAGCATTTTTGCCACGCCTTTTTACCAGTGCTGCGCTGCCACCTGGGGAGGGTTGAGAAAATGGCGCAGTGACCCTGTCCAGTAACAGGGTCACTAACGGGGCAGGGGGGATGCACAAAAGTAGCATGAATGGAGATTAACCGAGTCAAAGCCACTTTTTTACTCCACTGTCCATCAAAATATTTCTTCTTATGTCAAGTAGTTGAAGTAAAGAAATGTTGCAAGTTTAACTTTATCTGCACTGATGAAGCAGTTATTTTTAAAACCCAGTTTATTCATTATATAAATACCTACAGTGGGTACGTCAGGTTATTAACATTTTGCACAAGCAATGTAACCAAATGTGTCTTTTTGCTACAAGAAGTTGCAGACATTTCCCCTTATATTTATTTTAAAGCTAGATAGAGGAGTGCTAGGGTAATACTGTATGTACAATGTGAAAATACTTATATATTTATTCTTGGAAAAGGAAACTCCTAACACACTGCCATTTCGTGTAAAAAAATAATATAAATGCAAGTTATACACTAAATAGCAGTGTGTTGGGAGTTTCCTTAAATGAAAAGGATCTAGGGGTTTTTTAGATAGTAAGTTGTCTAATTCTGGGCAGTGTCATTCTGTGGCCACTAAAGCAAATAAAGTTCTGTCTTGAATAAAAAAGGGCATTAACTCAAGGGATGAAAACATAATTCTGCCTCTTTATAGGTCCCTGGTGAGGCCTCATCTGGAGTATGCAGTGCAGTTTTGGACTCCAGTCCTTGAGAGGGATATAAATGAGCTGGGGAGAGTGCAGAGACGTGTAACTAAATTAGAGGGATGGAAGACTTAAATTATGAGGGTAGACTGTCAAGGTTGGGGTTGTTTTCTCTGGAAAAAAGGCGCTTGCGAGGGGACATGATTACACTTTACAAGTACATTAGAGGACATTATAGACAAATAGCAGGGGACCTTTTTACCCATAAAGTGGATCATCGTACCAGAGGCCTCCCCTTTAGACTAGAAGAAAAGAACTTTCATTTGAAGCAACGTAGGGGGTTCTTCACAGTCAGGACAGTGAGGTTGTGGAATGCACTGCCGGGTGATGTTGTGATGGCTGATTCAGTTAATGGCTTTAAGAATTGCTTGGATGATTTTTTGGACAGACATAATATCAAAGGCTATTCTGATACTAAGCTCTATATTTAGTATAGGTATGGGTATATAGAATTTATGTAAAAGTAGGGAGGGGTGTGTGTATGGATGCTGGGTTTTCATTTTTTTAGGGATGAACTTGATGGACTTTGTCTTTTTTCAACCCAATTTAACTATGTAACTATGTAACTATGCATGGGTAAAGTGTCAGTATTAAAGATAAATTCAAGCAAGTTGTTAAGAGTTCAGGGGAAAATCTTGATATCAGGTCTAGGAATTGTTTGTCACGGTGTCAGACTGTAGAGTGAGTAATGCACTAGGATGAAAAGTCAGCAATGTATAGTTGGAAAGCAGTGCCAGTACTACACCTAGGAAACACTGCTAGCTGTAAATTGGGCAAGAAACATTAGAACTGGAAGCAGTATCACTGGTGCATCCAGAAAGCAGGATCAGTGGCCAAAAAAGCAGTGACAGAAGTGTGTCTGGGAAGCCATGTCACCAGCCATGTCACCAGCAGTACAAATGTCAGGCAGTGTACACCTGGAAGGTGGTTACAGTAATAAAAAAGCAGGAGGTGTATGTACAACTGCCCGTCTGTGCCATTAGTACAACTGCCCGTCTGTGCCATTAGTACAACTGCCAGTCTGTGCCATTAGTACAACTGCCAGTCTGTGCCATTAGTACAACTGCCAGTCTGTGCCATTAGTACAACTGCCAGTCTGTGCCATTAGTACAACTGCCAGTCTGTGCCATTAGTACAACTGCCAGTCTGTGCCATTAGTACAACTGCCAGTCTGTGCCATTAGTACAACTGCCAGTCTGTCACACCAGGAAGACAGATCCATTAGTGGAACTATCAGGCTGTGCCATTAGAACAACCGACAGGCAGTGTCATTGATAGAACTTGCAGCAGGCAGTGCACACCTGGAAGGCAGTGCCATTAATACACCTGGGAGGCAGTGTCACTGTACAACTTGAAATCAGTGCTATTTGCACAAAATTAAGTTGCAGGTGATCCAGTGAAACCCAGAATTGAGCATTTCATGTCTTTTCACAGGGCAGAGACAACCTTACCTTCCTTAGACTTCTCCTCCTCCTCGGCCTCCCATATGTCACTGTCTCCAGCCTGCTGTATAGTGTCTCTAGGCTCTCACACTCAGAGCCGGGAAGATGGGGGCAGAATAACGAAAACAGCCGGAGCTGAGGCAAGTCTGGCATCCCCTCTCAGCCTGGCATCTCCTCTCAGCCTGAGCCCTTCTGGCTGGGGGTACTAATCCTGTCTGCCGCTGCTGGGGTAATGGTCTCACAAGGACAGATATTAATCTATACCTCCTCGTGCCTCTCCCGATCCCTCATCCAGCTTTATTCCCCCTTTCCTCGGTACAGGGAAGACACAGGAGCCTCCAGCCACTCAGGCTGCCCGCTGTCAAAATAAGAGCCTCCCCTCCTTAACTGCTTCCTGCTCGCCCTCCCTCCCCCTCCTGAGCAAAGTCCGTCGCTGCCTCTGCGCACACCTGAGAGAAAGCAAAGCAGGGAGAGCCGGGCAATGGCAGATTGGGGGAGGTAGGCTGAGATAGGCTGTCTGAGAAACGGTGAGGCTCATGGTTAGGAGCAAAGGAAAGGCTAAAATGAGAACTAAATGAGGTGAGTGCCGGAGCGTAGTAGGGAAGACAACAGACGTACATAAAGTGGCGGAGGTGGGGCCGAGCTTGCTAATAGGCTGCAACACCTGTAAGGGACCTACGACAGCAGAGAGAGAGCGCGACAGACAGAGGTGACAATTCCTTAGTAAAGGGAAGAAAAAGAAACCGCAGGGCAGTAGAACTAGCGGAGAGAGACAAACACCTGCCCTTAAACCCACTCACCACTGATACTGGATTCATCCGCTGAAGTAGTTAAACATATATTCCAGAATTCAGTTCGTTGTTTGATTGTGTTCCGTTGTGCACACACTTTCCATGTGGGTGACATTGTTGTAGTCTGAAAGGAAAATATTCTTAAAGGAAACTATATCCCACCCCCAACAATGTAGGTCTCTATAAAAGTATAATGCATAAAACAGCTCATGTGTAAAAACCCTGCTTCGTGTAAATAAACCAATTTCATAATAATATACTTTTTTAGAAATACGTGCCATTGGGTAATCATGAATAGCAAATTGCCATTTTAAAAAATAAGGGCCGCCCCCAAGTATCCTAGGATTCACGGTGCACACAAACATACCATCCATGTTAGGTCACGTGAGCCAATTAACAGACAAAGCTCTGTCTTTTGCTTCCACACTTCTTCCAGTTACAGTTAGAACTGTAGTATTTCTGCCTAGCTACATTGGGACCGGACGGGAGCTGTCCCCCACCGTCCACCTACTCTGCCCTACACGTTTCACTACTCAAACGGCTTTGTCAGGGGCATAGGTGCCGTGCACATCTCATTGTGCAGTTTAAATAATCTGCCAGTGGAGCGAGACCCAGAAGTGCGTCTTCTCCGGTTCCCAACGTAACTAGGTAGAATTGCACCTTGGGAAAATGGATCTGAGAAGGGTGGGGGCTAATAATTTATGCACTATAGCGGACGTAACTTTTTACATTTTTCAGTGACTCACACTAATGGGCACTAGATACCCCTGAAACTTCCACCTACTGTGACTTTTTAATTTATATGTTTTTTAAGGCAATAGTCCTGCACTGCATAATTGAGTATATGCAGTGAGTTTGGTGTGGTGTTGTAGATGGGCTTGGCCTTAGCAAACAGTTTCATTCTTTATAAATTAAAGGTTAAGTTTTAAGTTACCCAGCAGTCAGTTATCATTGCTTGTCTTTAAACCAATTTGACATATACACTTAGATGTCAGTTTGAAATACCTTCACATATTTCTATATTATTTTATATATATATTTCTGTATTATTTCTATATTTATTATGAAAACAAAAAATAATGTTAAAAAAATAAGTTAATTTAAGTTAAGAAGAAAATGAAGACTCAATTGCTTAAAGGGATTTTATGGTTTACTTTTTATTTCTAAATAATACTGTTTACATTACAAATAATTCATTCTAAAATGTTATTCTTATTCTTGAACCAACAAGTGCATCTTTTTAGCTGTAATATTGGTGTGGAGACATCTCAGTGCATTTTGCCTGATTCTGAGCTTTGAAAAGGAGCCAGCACTTCAGGGGCTGCTTTGAGACAGTTATTGTTTCTCCACTTCTCATTGTACTTCAATATGGCCCAAGTCATGCTCCCTATGCTCCCCGACCTAGTGGTAGACATGCGAATAGCACAAAAGCAGGGAGCATTTTTAGCAATGCAAACAAATCCTTCAGCAGAGGTGTCAGAGAGCTGTTTATCTGGTTAGCTGCCTATTGTTCTGTTGATAGGCTGGTGGGGGGAAGGGGGTGATAACACTCCAACTTGTAGTATATCAGTATATCACATGGTTGGGGGCACCTGGGAAATGGACCCATGCCAAATTTAAAAATTAAATATTAGAAAATCTGTTTACTCTTTTAAAAAACAGATTCCAGTGCAGAATTCTGCTGGAACAGCATTATTAACCTTTAATAGTATCCATTCAACTTTCACACACTAATCTCAAAATGATAGCTGTTTACAAAAGTAATGCTGTTTTCCTCTGTATATTTTTCAGTATTTTGTATTCTCTTTATGCCTCAATTAAACTATTCATTTTGCAAATTGCATATTGCATATGGCGTTTTCCACCCAAAAGAATTTCCCATTGGTTTAATTACACAGTGGAGTAAGTTCACTTTTCTGGGCCTGCAAAAAGGCATTTGGGGTTTCCTTCAAAGTGTTGTTACTATGACCTTTTCCACAATCAACCGGATCTGGCAGCATGGTTGCAGGCAAGAGGGAGAGTGCCAGGGGGATATGTGTCCTTTCTGGTGCCCCTGCATATGAAGTAGTTATGTTACTGAAATGTAACACTAACATGAGCATGGTCAGATAATAAAATATCATATATGGTAGTCTTGCCTATATTGGTGTATGAAAGCTGACTCATTAGAATCTACTCTTATTTTTAATCAGTAGTCTGTTCTCCTACCTGTATCTTATTATAACAGTAGTATATGACTGTATTTTCACCATTTAGTGGGTATTCACCATGGGTCATCTGATTTAAACTTTTCATAAATTAGTGTATTTTTAGTTGGATTAACTGAAGGGGTTCATCCATGGGCATCCACATATAGGGGCAAGGGGGGCACTTCATGCCTATCTTGCCCATGTGCATCTGTAATGGCACAGCCCGGGACCCTGAGGGAGAAGGCACTTACCCCGCCACACGATCATCAGTGTCAGACTGGGACACCAGGGGCCCACCCAAAAACCTTAGACCAGGGGCCCACTCTCAGTACTATTATTCTTCCTCTCCTCGCTCAACCGCTATTCTCCTCGTCTCTTTTCTTTACATAATATAATACTATCATCTATTATTCCATCTATTTAGTCGTTTTGTTCTCATAGAAATAAAGAATGACCATGAAATATGCTAAATGTTTAGAAGCATGAGGGCCCACTGACACCTGGGCCCACCGGGAGTTCTCCTGGTATCCCTGTGGGCCAGTCGACACTGACTCTAGGTAATTACACCTGGTGAAAACATTTTTATTATCATACCTCCTTTGTCTTTGTGTTGTCTGTGAAAATGTTATGTGCTGCCCAGACACCATATGACTTCAAATATTTATATAACGTAAATGATACACTTTGCCCAACTCACTGCAATGTTGCTTCATTCAGTAACTGCTTAGACATCCCAATATGCTGCACAATAAAAACCGCCTAGATAGTATCTCAAAAATTTGTATATATATATATTTTTTTTAAAAGGTATTGTGTTGAGTTACAAATATGAATTATAATGTGCAGCACTTTTGAGTAGTTAGGGGCCCCTGATATGGTGCATTTTGGTGAAGAGAAATACCATAAAACTGTCATCTTGGGCATTCCTCTAGGCTTACCAGAACTTTGCTGTAATATGTAAGTGTATAGAATCCCTTTTGGTGTACTTATCTAGATGTGCCAGAAAGAATCCAAGTACAGGTATCTCATTCCAGTGCTCTGACATAAACACAATAGGCTTAACTTGTTCGAAAGTGTAGCCACATTAACAATAGATATCACTTGCAAACAGAGATCAGAGCTAATGTACTATTCCATGTTCTGAAATAAATACTACAAGCAGTGAAATTAGGGCTGTATATAAGTCCAATGCCCCCCTAGGCACCTGACCTAAACACGCCCCCTACACTGTGCGCATGACATCACTTCCACCAACCAATTGCCTGCATGATCCCTTTATCTATAATACCCTCATTCATACTGTATGTCTAAACTACTGGTCTTGCTGTCATTTAACCACCCACAGTCTCAGTATTACCCTGTTGCTTTATCAGTTTTTTACAGTGGGAGTTGTATAATGCACTTTTAGCTTGTATAACCTTCCTCCATACAGTACAGCTAGCTATGTTCAACTCTGTGTTCATTCCAGGAGTCTGATTCTCAACATTTGTTTCATAAAACCTCTATAGTTTATACCTTCTTACACTAATAATGGGTGTGATAAAGGCTGTGCATAGTCATGTCTATATAAATATCCCACTTAATCCAGCTGCAACCCAGTATAACTTGCCTTTATTATCATCTACTAAATTAGCAGATTCCTCCCTAATTCCAGGGAATTTTAGACAACTAAGGTGAAAGAGCATGTGATGATGATTCTAAAAGAGAATTTGGTTGCAGATCTGCATGTAACTGGTTTTCTCTCTAAATATTCAATTTCCATGGCTTCCTTAAACCAACACAGACATCCCTAGCCCAATACCCACAATAAAGATACACACAATGACTTTGTGGTTAATCTGTGTAATTCACAGCTTTATTAATAATTAGATAAACTACGCTTTTTGATCGCAAGGAAGGCAAAAAACCTCTGAGAAGCGAATTTCCTTCACTAGAGGGAAAAATTCCTTCCTGACCCCTTAAAGGCGATCGGATTTGCTCCCACGATCAATGCGCCAAATTGAATCAAGGGAAGCGGAGGGGGGGGAATATGGAAAGGTAAGGGACTGCGGTGAAAGGATGAGAAAGAGAAGGGAATATGGCAGCATAAACAAGGGTATATGAAAATTCTCACCACCGCACTCCTGTATATTTACTCCTCTGCTTCCAGTGGTGCTGGGTCTCCGTGGACCCGGCAAGGTCCCTTATAGAGGAATATGGAAAAGTACGGATCCGCACACACTTGGGTTAACCCAAGTTTATTGTGCCACCACTAAGGTGGTGGCACAATAAACTTGGGTTAACCCCCATCTGCTTGAAGATAAAGTGTGTGCGGATCCGTACTTTTCCATATTCCAGCATAAACTAGGGCACATTTAAGATGCACGATGAATTCTGCATTCCTTTCCATTCCATTGGAGGGATGGAATGAAAAGGAATGCAGGGTCTACCAAGTGGCTTAAAGGAGTCCCTGTGTATAACACCATATTTTGGATAAAGGGGAGGAACCACTGGTGGAACTACAGTGGCTGAAAGCACCGCTGGTGAAAGTGCAGTGGATGAAAGGGGGGCATCACTGGTGGAATTGAGATGTCCCATAGTTACTGCTGTTTCCTGAGGATGTGGTGTCTAGACTGAGGTACATCGGTATTTGGTACCCAGGAAACTGGTGGTGGTGCTGGTATCATTTGCCGTTTGTGAGTTCCGAGGACAACCTGTAAAACCAAACAAAATACCTTAGCAAGTGATATCCTTGTAAAATCCTTATACGGATATGGGAACTGTTATCCAGAATGCTTGGGACATGGGGTTTTCTGGATAACGGATCTTTCTGTAATTTGGATCTTCATACCTCAAGTCTACTAGAAAATCATGTAAACATTAAATAAACCCAATAGGGTGATTTTGCTTCCACTAACTATATCTTAGTTTGAATCAAGTACATTCAACTGTTTTATTATTACAGAGAAAAAGGAAATAATTTTTAAAAAATTGGATTAGTTGAATAAAATTAAGTCTATGGGAGATGGACTTTACGAAATTCGAGGCTTCTTGGATAATGGGTTTCCAGATAACGGATCCCACACCTGTAATATTGAGGAGCACATTGAGAACAAATCAGGTGATTAAGCAAAATTAAATGATTGACCAAGTGTGGGAAAGAAAAGGATGGATTATATACTGCACCTGAATATCTCTCATTGTTCTTAATCAGTATGGCCTTGTTGATCTTCTCTAGGTCTTTATAGAGGTGTTTCAGGTGGGCCTTGATGTATCTGTAGTCCTGCCAGAACTCGTTCTTAAGGTGTAATTTCCACCATTTTGTTATCTTCACGCAGTCCTTGGCCATCCACAGATCGTAGAGTGCAAACCTGATGTCAAAGGTGATCTTGTCCCTGATACACTCGAGATAAGGGCCTGCGAGTGGATCCTCAAAATCCTTGATCTCAAAGATGTCCAGATCAGGCGAGATCCACGGTGCAGGCTAGAAAAATGTAAGAAGCAAGAAAACATTGAGGTCAGGGCACACACTATGCTAAACCCTGTCAAATTTCTGTTTCGTTGTATTTACACAGAAGATATGCCATGTTTAGCATTGGGTTAGCCCCTCTTTTAACCCCTTGGATACCTTTCTCAGCAGTCAGAAAATAAAATGAGGAAATTAGCTTTGAGCACCTTTACCTTTTCAAAGCGCCACTGGTAGTAAATCCGGCTACTTGCACTCATGCCCATCTTTGATGTTCCTGTAATATAAAATAGAGATTTGGGAAGGTTAGAGTTAACGTAAAGATGTAAGACCCCCAAATAAACACAATAAAGAGGTAAAAACAGCAGCATATTTACACCTTATTTAATAAGAACCCTTTTCATTCAGAAACTATGGTTTTAATATGGTTCCAATTAGAAACAAATGCTTACTTATGTATATAGAATGCCCCTCCCACCAGCTCCCCATGTCCCCATTTTAAGACAATACCATCCCATTTTATTTGGTCCACAAATCAGCCCATTATTTCTCTCAGGGCCCTACTTTCCTCTGGATCAGCAGTTACACAAAAGGTAGACCTTGATGGATGTGTGTCTTTTTTCAGCCTCATCTACTGTGTAATACATATTACAGATGGGAACAGGGCCGCCATTAGAAATCACGGGGGGCCTGCCCACACTTGCGCCCGAACCTACTTGCGCCCATACCCCACCCCAGATCCCACCCACTCCACATCACAGTTAAAAGACTACACAGACATCAGCGCAAAAAAAATTAACCCCCCACACACAAGTTATAAAAAGCTATTGATGGTCAGGGCCCCCCATAAAAGTTTTTTTTTTAAAAAAAAAAGCATTGGTGCCAGTAAAAAAGTTTTACAAGTAAAAAAAAAAATTGGGCCCCAAAGAATATTTATATATAAAAAACAATTTGCTCCAGGGCCCCCCTTACAAGTTAAAAAAATTTGGGGCCCCTAATTGTTTTTTTTTTAAAAAAAAAAACATTGGTGGCAGGGGCCCCCTTAGAAGTTAAAAAAAATTGGGGCACTTTTGTGACTTTGTTTCTTTTCGCCACTTCAGGACTTCAATTTCGGCTGTTTTTGTGACTTCAGGTCTTTTCGGCGCTTCGGCTATTTTTGTAGCTTCGGGTCTTTTTGCCGCTTCGGGAGTTCGGCTTCAACTGTTTTCGTGACTTCGGGTCCTTTGGCTGTTTGTCTTTTCGCACTTCCGCATTTCGGCTTGTCCCCCGTGTCCCCCCCTGATGGCGGCCCTGGATGGAAAAATGCAGGATCCTTACCTTCCTCCAAATAACCCGCAATGGGTTGGGCAAGTTGTTCTTCTGCTCCTGATGAAAGATGATAGTCTTTAAAAAGACTTTTGTGTTTCTTCTTTATCTCTTTCTGCTCCTGGGAATCGCTGGGAATCACTGATAATCGCTAGGAATCGCTGAGAATCACTAGGAATCGCTCGTATTTCACTTTATGGGGAGAGAAACAGAAAGTTAAATGAACACTTGGAATCACCCTCATTCATTTCTATGTCAATTGCTTTCACCAGTGCTCAATTAAACTGAATTTAGAAATGAACGAGAGTGATCATTTGGGAGTGAACATTTGGTTGGCCATACACTGAACTGGAAATCACATGGGGACAAAACATCCTAAATCCCCCTCTGTGCCATTACTGTAAAGCTGTATGTTACTGGCAGGGTGTAATAGGGGCAGAAGACACTGGTTCCCATTAGAGGCCCAGGTGAGTAATGGGCCCACTGGGGCTTTTCATAACCAGTCAAGCTCTGATCATTGTCCCTGCACCCATAACACAAGGCACCCTAATTCTAGGCTTGTGCTACTTGTCTTTCTTCTCAGGTCCTCCCTTACCCATCATCTACTCTAATGCTGAGGCCACTAGGATGAGTGATGAGTGGGACAATTGGCCAATGGCAGTTGGAAAAATGGCAGTTGACAGTTACAGTTAAAGAGCAGCAGAGTAAATGGTCTAACACTTTAAAAGCTGTAACAAGTAAACAAGAAATACCAAACACACTATATTCTATAAGTACAAGTCAGCCACAGGGGGTGCTGGGAATTGTAGTTAAGGCACAGCTAGATAAGCACAGGTTTAGAGTTGGTGGGACAGCAAGTTCTCATGTTGTCTCACTCCCCTTAGCAATGGCACACAGGCAGATTTTGGGTACTTTGGCACCCACAAGTTTTAGTAGTTTGGGAAGGGGCAGGAATGCCACCAGAAACTATTTTCAAGGCCCCACCATTGATTGTCCCCTTCCTTGTAGTTGTACCCCTGATGGCTTATCACCAAAAATGACACTTCCCCCCCTTTTCCAATGAGATTGGAAAAGATGGAACTGGAAAGACAAACTGACATCTCCAATGGACAATTTCATGACAAGCACCTTCCCATTCAGTTACAATAGCAGGCAATGGTGGGGCAATTTCGGGAGCTTTGGCTCTAGACTAAAGTCCGGACTGGGACTTAAAAACGGCCCTGGCATTTGAGACACACAGAGGCTCTCACAGCCCCCCTCCAGCAGCCCAATAGTGTCTCTCTATGGCATATTACAGCAGCCCCTTTGGCATTTGCCAGAACCCACAGATAGTCCCCGCACTACTATAAATCATGGAAGTCACACTGCCCAAACTATCCCCTTGTATCATTGACTTTATGCCCCCCCCATAAAATCTGTTCCACTTACCTCTGAATCCAGAAATGAAATACTGGTCACTTGTGCCTGAGCCGTTAAGTCACCTTCCCTGGCAGCTTTCAGCCAATCAGTGCTGAGCTTGGAGTGATGTCATCCTCAAGTAAGGCATGATATACCAGTAATTGTCAGCCAATCACATCAGTCACACACATGTGCATTTATGAAAATACAACAAATAGACATCAAACATAAGCAGTCATAGAACCAGGGCCACCATCAGAACTCACTGGTCCCTGACTGGAATCTCCCATGCCCAATGAATGAAGGTCCTGCTGAGATCTCCTCTCTTAGCCCATCAGCTACAACTCTGCTACTGGTTCTGGCTTTGAATGCTGGGAATTGTAGTTTAGCAGTGGCTAGAGAGATACAGTTATGAGATCACTGAGGCAGACAGTATTATTCTGTTAGGAATATGTTTTTTCACTTTACTCTTTTGCAGTTCTTTATGTTTGAATTGGAATAGTTTTCTTGTTTCAAATGTTCTACCTCCCTAGCAACCAGGCAGAGGCTTAAATAGACATAGAAAGGCATAGTATCCCTTGAAGCTTGCAGCCTATTGCCACAGTCTATTGTCACTTGTCTATAGAGACTGACTAGAGCTGCACCCAACAAATATGCTTTAGTAGGGTGCAGCAGACCCAGCAAGGGCCTAAACATTCCCCCTATGCCGTGCACCCTAACCCCTCACCACCACCCCCACAGACAAACACCAGCTTCTTCACCGGATTTCCAATGGAAATCGGTAGCAGAGGCTGGGGAATCTTATTTTTTTTTAATTTAAAAAAATACATTTATAGACACCCAAAGGCCGCCCCCCCAAAACCTGCCGCTTTAGGCACAGGCCCTCAGGTGTCTTAATATAAATATGCCCCTGTCCTCTCCAAGAGATAACACGGCCCCTACATCAGAAGCAGTTTCTGGAAACCGCAGATATTTTATATGTACAATACTGTAGCAGGTGCTGAGGTAAATCTGACATGGACAGTGTTTGCATGCAGTGCTTCCTTTTATGAGGACTGAGAGAAAAACACATTGTTTGTTGCATAATATTTCCACACACACACTCCCTCTCTCACACACACACACTCTCACACACTCCCTCTCTCACACACACACGTCATAATAGAGGATATTCTGTTGCCATATGTAAAAAAATGGACCAGAAAAATGGTGTAAAGTCAGTGAAATGTATTATGCATTAAATATTGGTGGGACCACAAAAAGTTGTATAACATATGGAAATACTTAAAATGAGGGGATTTAAAATGGAGGAATCACTGTTTGTATCTAGTTGTAACTAGAACTCTAGAGGGAATAATATTCTACAAACCTCTGGCTAGTAATTTTGTTAAGAAAGTAGAAAATACCAAGTGTTGTCCTGGCAAACAAGGAGTTTGTGTCACTAACAGAATGGCAATGCTATACATGTGCAACAGTTACTACTCGAAATATTTATAGAAAAGCTGTTGTTAGGTTTGCGTAGAAACCAAAATGTGGGTACAAGTAAATTGTGTAATATGTTTTCTTTCTTGCCCCCCCCCTGGAAAATCTTCTGTGGACGCCCATGGTTCATCCTGTATAAACTGTAATAAAGTGCAATGTTAAAATAATTTGCTATCAAGTTTTTGGGGGACACATCTATTGGTAACTGGAATTAGTGAATAAAAAACAAAGGTTTGCAGAAATAGATGCAATTGGGCATATACTTAATCACAAATTGGCACAGTAAGGCAAATACTTTAAAAGACTGCCTAGCATCATTTCCAGTGCTCAGCATGCACTGCAACTGCGCTGTGTTGTTTAACAATGGGTGCTAAGGGAACCTTGGAGTGATCTCCTGGTCAAGAGATGGGGGTAGCTCGAGTGTTTCTCCCGTGTCAATAAGTACAGTAGTGCACGATTAGAAGGCAGGAAGAGCCAAGATCGCACATAATACTTTCTGTAAATAGTTGGGCAATATTCAGTTCAGCCAGCAGATGGCACAAACCCCAACATGACAATCCAACCCTATTCCTAGCCAGTAGTTCTTTGGTTTGTTCCCAAAAGCAGACACCATTTTCATATAGCTTTACAATTGCTGAGTGTTGGCAGTGATGAAATGCCTTGTATGTTGTGTTCTTTCAATCAACATGTAAAATACATTAGTATATTAAAAACAGAGGCGTTGTAGTCACAGTGGGTGTTAAAGGATTTATGTACTGAGTCCACAGGCTTGATACTGTGGTCACATAATTACAGTATGCTAGTTACATTTAATTGTTTACAAAATCGTTAATATTTGTTTAGCCTTTATTATCTATCACAAACGTATGCAGTTGAAAAGTTCTGTGAAGTTATTGTTCTGCATGTGCCTTTTTCTTCCATTCCACACAGGGATATATAATTTGCCCAAAGAGGTGGTGGGCTAAGTTACTCTGCTCCTTCTGTTTGGCTTCCAGGCCAACAAGTAGTTCCTAAAGTACTGCCCCAGCACTTCCAACAAATTGAAATTATTTAATATTGTTTGAAGTATGGCCAGCATTTTTAAAGTTGCAAATATATTTATCAGACTTTTTCTCTTCTCTGGGTCCGAGCTTTACATAGGTTTATTTCAATCCTTGACAATCTCATACTTTAAAGTGGTGGTTCACCTATAAGCTAATGGCCTAGAATAGAAAATCCATAGCAACTTTGTAATTGGTCTCTTTCTGCCTCTTTCAAGCTTTAGATGGGGATCACCAACCCCAGCAGACAAAAAACTATTACTCTCTGAGGCTAGAATGTTATTGTTTTTGCTACTTTTGTATTACTTATATTCCTATTAAGTCCTTCCCCTGTTCATATTCCAGTTTCTCATTCAAATCACTGCCTGGTTGCTAGGATAAATAAGATCATTACAACCAGACAGCTACTGAAATGCAAAACTGGAGAGTTACTGAACAAAAAGCAAAATAACTTAAAATAACAAAAAAATAAAAAATAAAGACCAACTGCAAATTGTCTCAGAATAACATATCATACCAACATATCATACCAAAAGTTAACTTAATATGGTGAACCACCCCTTTTGCCTTTGTATCTGCTCATCTAAGTTATAAGCACAAAATCTTTGAGAAATGGAAAGGACCATGCAGGTTTTTTTCTACTTGAACTCACTTCCTTTTCACTTTGGGGTCTCTAAAGGTCAGGTAAGTGGTTCTAAAAACACTGGAGCTCAGGCTTCTCTATTTATTATTATTATTATTATTATTATTTTTAATAATAAAATATTTAGTTACTTCAAGGTTTAGAGTTGTTTTTCACTTGTAAACACACAAGGATTTAAAGGTTTTTTTATTCTCAAGATCCGTTCTGAGTTTTTATTCATTAGTGCTTTTAATATGCGCATCTTTTAATAAATTAGTAGACATTTATGCTTTTTTAGTCGTGGTTGAAAAAAACCTCTAAAACTACACAAATTTGAATTTTGAAGAATAGGTTTCTTACTGTTGTGGGAAAGACTGCTATAGACTGAGCCCAGGGGTTCCTAGCTACTGCTTCCAAAAAAGAATATGTTTGCCAGACTTAAAAGAAAAAAAACAATGCAAATTAGGTTTTAGAACTACTGATTTCCCCTTGGCTCACTTGCTGTCTTGCCTGCTCAGACCCAGACCAAAGTTGAAGGGTTTAAGACCTCCCACCAGAAAAAAATTTCAGGTCACCAGTGATGTGAAAAGATTTTCGGGTGACCCATAATTTAGTGTGCATTGCAGGTCACCGACAGGCCTCCCTACAGAGGAAGCAGACAAAGGCACCTCCACCCACCCACCCCTAGCTCTGGGGTATTCTTCCTCTCTAGTTACACTACTGACCTGGACTATATTTTGATCCAAATAAACCTTTACTGTCTGCTACAAGAACACATATTTTGTGTCCTATATTTATGGAGCTGGGTGAATTACTTACATAAAGATTCAAAAACTAAATTATCCCTTGCTTCTGCAGGTTGTTTTCTTTATTACTGGAGCTAAGTTTATAGAACAACGGTGTCTACATCTGGTTTGGATTATCCTAATTTAGAGATCACTGATCAGACATAATATAGTGGATTTAAAGAAAAACTTTATTAATGGTCTGTATTGACAACCCCAAGAAAATTAGATGAATTTTTTTTAGGAGAGAGAAAATATACCTCCTTTTTTTACATGAGCTCATTCATTAGGGCTTTATGGGATACTGTTGTCCCAAATACATTTAGTATACAAAAATATCCCTAGTACACAGAATGAATGTCTCTCAGGGTATTTGTGTTCATATACACAGATAAAAAATATATACAAAATCATACCTCCCAACAGTCCCAATTTAGACAGCTCAACCCGCAGTCCTGGGTTTGTTACTGAAATGTCCCAACTTTCTCTTTGATCTCCTGCACTGAACAGCCAGAAAAAGATACAATGTTTCAAAATTAATTAGCTTTTGGCAGAGAACCCAGAATAGATACTTAGTTAATTTTGTAACATTTTAAGATAAGCAAAGAAACAATTGTACAATTTAAGATGAGCAAGTCTCTTGGAGAAACTGTGACTTGCAGCTTAAAGGGCAATACACCTTCATTAGCAAAACACATAAAAACCACAGAAATGTGTTCAAACTTTCAAAACCTGCCAAATTCTGTACAATGGACATGGTAATTAGGGGTGTGGCAACAAAAATGGGTGTTGTCAAAAAATGTTCGCAAATCTTTTTGTCCCTCTTTGTATTTCCAAAATGTTGGGAGGCATGCAAAAGACCTATTTCTATTAAATAATGAGAACAATATTTGGTTTGTGTATACAAGAATATCATTATATTCATAGGTGGATGGTGACTTTTTTGTTTGGGGAGGTGAAAATATATATCTGACTAAAATGACCATCAACAGCCTGGACTTACACTTACCAAACCATTTTTTTTAAATGTCGCACAGATGTTATTAAAGGGTTGGTTATAGAATGACTAATACCAAGCAACTTTTCAATTGGTCTTCAGTTTTTATTTTTTAATAGTTTTAATTATTTGTGATTTTTTTCCTCTGAGTTTTTCCATCTTTCAAATGGGGTCACTGCACTGATGCAATATAAAAAAAAACAAATGCTCTGTAAGGCTACAAATGTATTGTTATTGCTATTATGAATTATTAATCTTTCTACTTAGACTCTTTCCTATTCTTATTCCAGTCTCTTATTTAAATCAATGCATGGTTGCTAGGGTACTTTGGACCCTATCAAACAGATTGTTGAGACAGTTAACAAGAGAGCTGCTGAATAAAAAGCAGTTTTGGCCAGATTTATCAAAGATCAAATTTTGGACTGAGGTGAATTTTTTTCTACTCTAATAAATTGAAATTGTCTACAATTCGATCGAATGGGAACGATCCGAAAATTTGTTTTGTATTCTAATCAAATACGAACGAAACTCGAATATAATTTTCCTCCAAAAAACTTGAATGTCAGGAAGGCTATTAACATATTCAAATGGGTCAATTGACCTCTGCCATTAACTTGTAAATGAATTTGGCAGGTGGCAAATATTTAAATGTAAACTGTTTCCACGCTCGAGGTGTGATAAATCTGGGGGATTAAAATTTGAATGTGTGAATTTTGACACCAAAAAAAAAAAAAATAAAATATGAATTCAGATTTACTATTCGATTCTTAACAAATCTGCCCCAATGGTAGATAAATTCCTTACACTCAACTCTCAATTTGTTTTCAGCAATAACCCTTCCAGCTAGACAGTCCTCCAAACACCCCAGCTGAGCTATATCTCTGGCAAACCAAATTATTATTCCCTAGCAATATACAGCCCCAAAAAGTCCTGACTCAAAACTTTTTGCTCTATAGCTCCATGGCTTTGCTTGTCAGTGTTAGGAGATGTTATAAAATTACATAATATACATCTCAACATTTTGGAAATAGAAAGAGGGACAAAAAGGGCACTTTTTTTGGCCCAGCCAATTTTTGTGGTCACACCTTCTAATTACCATGTTCATTTTACAAAATTTGCCAGGTTATGAAAGTTTGAACATATTTGTGTAGTTTTTTTGTGTTATTACAGTTTTGTTAATAATGGTGAATTGCCCTTTAAGCCGCAAATCAGTTTGCCTATAATACTGGGGAAAGCTGGAAGCTGTTTTTCTGAAGGTTGTTTTTTTTCTATGAATGAAGATGGGATTGGGGAATCAAGTGTGCATACTTCATATCAAAGTGTCCCCAACTCATAAAATTTTAACATACCCCTCCCCCCACACATACACCATAAAACAATGGGTTAGAGTGTATTAAGGAAATTTTTATCTTTCTGCTGGATGGTGATGGCTGCAACTCGAAAATCTTTATTTCTATTTTGGATTAGAGATAGTCCCCCCTCTTTGAAAGATATACTTTCATACTTACATAGTCTATGTATGCAGGAGATAATTCGATTTAGGTTGGAGGATTCTATTCAGAGAAACGAAGTTCAATGTAGATGGTCTATATATATCTCGTCATTAGATACTGCTAAGAGACAAGTTGTTCTAAAATTTATGAGGCAAGATGAATTTAATGAATGAATTTGATAACATTTTATTTATATTCTATTTTAAGCATATAGTATTTATAGTGCTTGGTTTTATTTATTTATTTATATAATTATTTATTTAAATGCTTTCTAGATAACTATAGGTCAATATGAATTTGTTTTTTTTTTTTTTTTGTTTTTTTTGTTTGTTTTGTTATGTACGGATATTTGATATTTGTCATTTGGTTTACATCAACCTTAATTTTATGAACATTGTTTATTTGTTCTTTATTGTATTGTATTTTTAAAATTCAATAAAAAGAATTTGAAAAGAAAAGAGTGTATTAAGGGCAACTTACACTTTCAACATTTTAGTTTGGGGTTCAGTTAGTATATCAGAGGCTATAGTTCCTATAGCCATTAGTGTGTATAGTGAGCACACTTACTGAACCTGATTTGCATTCAGCACAATGTTTCTCATGCCCTTTACATCTGCTATAACTTCTGACTTAATTCACAGGGAGAGCTTCACAATACAGCAGTAGCGCCCAGTTTGCCCGGTTTATCAGGATATGGCATTATTTAAAAGAAATAGTAAGCATCACTTAAATGCTTTATAAAAAATATTTCCCAGGTTGCTGTTAACTGACATTGGTATAAAAAATGTGGTTATGTTACTTTAAGTGCTCTTCTAACAGCACAAATATCAGGAAGTTGTAAAGGTGCATTTCTTAGAAATGTTTTCATAAATTCCTCCAAAGCAACATTCTAATTCACATGAATTCCTCCAGAGTCACATTCTAATTCAGTTCTGCTATTAAAGGAAACACTAAATCCTAAAAACAAATATGACTAAAATTGCTGTACAGGTATGGGACCAATTATCCAGAATATTCGGGATACTAGAAAATCATGTAAACATTACATAAACCCAATAGGCTGGTTCTGCTTCCATTAAGGATTCATTATATCTTAGTTTGTATCAAGTACAAGGTACTGTTTTATTATTACAGAGAAAAAGGAAATAATTTAAAAAAAATTGGATTATGTGGATAAAATGGAGTCTTTGGGAGGCAGCCTTTCTGTAATTCAAAACTTTCTGGATAATGGGTTTCTGGATAACGAATCCCATTCTTGTATTTTATATACTGAACTTACTGGGCCAGCCTAAAGTTTCCGCATCTGTTCCTTAGGGGTCCTATTTTAAATTAAAGATACTTACATTTTTGTGAATTTCCCTCCCATTCCTAGGGCGTACATGTTGAGATCCACTCATTTTGCAAGGTTACCAAAAAGCAGTTCTCTGCCCAATGTGGGTACCCAACACTAAGCCATATTAGGCTGATATGATGTTTGGCCTGGAGGCTGTGGCCTAACTATAGAGGAAGCAGACTGGTTCATAAAAGTGAACTTGCTATTCCTGCACCTTCTCTGCAGACACTGTACTATAACTCCTAACATGCTTATAGACCTTCAGTTGCAGCAACAACTCAACTTCAACTCACAGTATACTATAGAGGGATTGCCTCCTAGCCAGTATTTTACCAGCCTTGTTGGTATGTCAATGTTATTAATGGGAAAGAATGCTAGAGAGATAAGAAGGCCAGAGCTGGACCTAGAGGTATGAAGAAGAGGCATACCCCTAGGTCAAGTCCTGGGTGCAAACAATATGGGAGGATCTGAAACCTTGGAAGGAGAAGCAATAAAACAAACACTGTTTCATACCTCTCAACTTCTTAGTGAAATGTCTAGCATTTATCTTTGATCTCCTGCCTGACACCAGAAAAAGATATAAAGTTTCTGAAACTTAGCTAAAATATGAGACTTTTGGCAGAGAACACAGAATACTCAGCATCTGCACTGTAACAATTTAAGATAAACAAAGATAAAATTGTAACTTTTTAAGATAAGCAGGTCTCTTGGGTGAACCGTGCCTTGCAGCTTAAAGGAAAATTCACCTTCATTAGCAAAATTGTAATAACACGTAAAAACTTGGCTCTAAAACCCCCAGAAATGTGTTAAAACCTGCCAAATTTTTGTAAAATGGACATGGTATTTAGGAGCGTGGCCACAAAATATGTGTGGTCAATTATTTTGACACTCAACGCACAGCAGATCTTTTTGTCCCTCTTTCCTATTTTCATATGTTGGGAATTATGCCCTATATAGTAACTAAATTACTACTTATTACTACCCACTGTCTGGCAGAGCTTGTGGCAGACAGAGACCAGCATTAAGGTAGAGAATAGAAAATCAGTTTTAATAGCTAACATTTTCTGCAATTGCACCCCCCATCCAGAAATGTTTGCACCCTATATTGATGCCTCTGATGCATGCCCCTAGGTTGCTAAATTAGCTGATCTTTACCCAAATGCTGAAACAAATCAAGCTGATCTAAATTGTGCTGGGGGCCAATGATCAGATCATACCATGGGCATCAGAATTCACAGATGTGGACCTTTCCTGCTTTTTCTTGATTTAGTAGTAATTTAGTAGTAGAACTTCTATTACTGAATAAAAAAAGGCACCTTATGTATCAAACATTTTACCAGGGTTAAAGGTGCATATGGCCACTAGAGGGCGCTGATGGTTAATTATAAATATGGATACGCCGATAAAGATTGTGCCCTGATCAAATGCGAACCCAGGATTTCAAATACCGTGCCGTCAAATGAAAGATATATTGCATAGCATTATGTTGAAACATGTTCACACCATTAACATTTTTTATCATTAGTTTCCCTCTTTAAGGGTGAATGGTAAAAGCAAAACATAGGGGCTACAGAGAGTTTAGAAAAGCTTTATACAATGTGTTTTTCACAAAGTGTCTCTGTTTAGAGGAAAATGTAAGAATGAACATACACAGGTCAGAGCAACAAGTTTGGCATCTCCTACAATAAATTAAATAAATATCTAGATCAATAATAACTTTCTGTGTAACTAGTAGGTTTCATTGGATATTTCTGCAGCACAGAGTAACCATGTTCTAAACCTAGCATCATCTCTTTCCAGTAAAGGTTTTTTTTCCTGTTATCCTCACTCTTTCTCTCTGTAGGAATGCAGAATTTAAGCAGCAGAATAACACAAGGAGAGGGGACTTTTATTGTGACACAGGCATCTCCACCCTCCTATAGAGGAACTAGAGAAAGGGAGCAGACCAGAGAAATCAGTGCAGGAGTGGGAATGTGTGCACTGACAGGGAGCTGGGAAATTAGCTGGCAGTTAGACTTTAGGTCTTCTAGGCAAATGTCTTCTCTACATGCACACAGTAGGCACTCATGGTGGGAAGTATATTGCATCTACTGGAGGATATAAGAGAATAAAGCCAGGAAAGAAGGGATCAGTGGGAATCGTTTTTACCAACTGTAAAATGCCAGACAGGTATAAGCAGGTATTTCTAGCCAGGGATTGCTGGAAATGAAAAACAAACATGGAAGAAGAGGTTCAGCAAGAGCAAAAAATAAATAAAGCTATTGATCATTATGGGTAGAATTTGATAGGGAGGCAAATAGATAAATGAGACCAGTAGAAAAAATGGCCTGCATGGAACAAGGGGATAAGAGATAGATAGATCACAGAATGCAGGTATATTTGCCATTCTTTGATAAATGTAATATATTCAAGATAAGTATTGTAGGCATTAGGAAAAGGCACTGACATCACTTCGGAGCCACAGGTTACATTCCTTCTACCAGGGAATATATTGCATGTGTAGGGATGGGAATGGGGATCGTAGGACACAATTTCGGGGGGGTGGGAGGATCACAGCTCCTTTATTGGCTCCCTCTGTCCGAGGAATGTCCCTTTATGCTACCAGACTGTTCACTAAACAAACTCCATTGTTAAAGGCTCTCAGTCTCAAATATGCAATTTCATGTGTTCCTGTGGAATGCATCCTGATTTATGACTTCAGTACAATTGCGCCCAATTTTCTTTAATATTAAAGTGCATTTGTGAATGTTTGATGCAATTGCATTGAACGGAACATTCCTTATGGCCACACAAGTGTGAGAAAATGCTGTATTGTGGGGAAAAAAAACAATGGAAAATTACACCCCAAATTGCACTTCACACTTGCATACAGTGGCTTAACAACCGTGAGCTGGGTTCGCCATCCCAAAAAAAATATCAAAGGAGGGGCCTAGGCGCACATCAACCCTACCCAACCCTACCCTGTCCTCCCTCCTCATTGTAAGAGCCCGATTACAATGCCATTTACCTTGCAACCTGTGCCTAGTTCCCATGTACCAGTATAGCCTGCCTTGAAAAATAGTGTGCAAAATACAGGTCCATGTATCTAGTGAGCAGGTTTCACTTAAACACAACTAACAAACATACAGAATTAAACACTAATGGTGTCATTGACACTGCTTAAGCAGAAAGACTGGCAGCACAACTTGCATTCTGTTAACTAGAGCAGGTGCTAATTTGTGGTTCTATTGGTAACAAAACTTGCTATTATGCTGAAAATTCTGGGTGAAATACTGCATTGCGGGTAAAACAATAATCACAATATGCACTGATATTTAGTGCTAGGCACATAACATTTCTTTGGTAAATGTGCCCTACATAGTGTAAGCAATGATAAGAGTGAAGTTTGGGAGCAACATACTGTTTTCTTTGCAAATATCCTCCATGCCTTACAGAATTGTTTCACATCTCTACATTCCATTTCGGAGCACAGAGACCTGCAGCTGCTCCGAAGCTTCCTGCTTGCTTCCAACAAGTCCCCTTTTAACTCTATTGATTAATAAATGAGACACGAAACCAGAAGTTTCATTTGTTCTATTATCCATGCATATGTTAATCAGCTGAATTCTCATGCACAGAGCTGATATATGCCTTTGAGGTTCAGCTAAACAGAACACACTGCAAAGTGGCACACCTCAAAATTAAACAATTCACTTACTGATCTCTTTGGGCTCTTACTCATGAGCGATTGTCCCTGTGCTCCGTTTAAATGTGTTCAGCCACAGGGAAGAGCAGGACTAGACACAGACGATTATTTTTAATGGTCCCGTATTCATGACAAAGCATGTAAGCACCAGGTACAACACAGGTGAAACGCAGCTTGTTGCGATTATATGGCGCTTCTAAAGAATTGATTACATTTAGGGAAGAGCTCCATGAGCATTTTTCGTCGGATTGACGCACGTCGACAAAACACCCGCGACAAGTCGTACGCTTGAAGATATAATTGGACTGAATGAAAAGTCAGAGGTAACAACTACATTACATCCGATGTGACACGACTGTCGGATGTGGATGCAGAAAGCAGCACCTTCATCCGACAGTCGGACTGTGTAGTTGTTAACTCCAACTTTCCATTCAGTCCAATTATATCTTCATGCGTGCGACTCTATACGACTTGTCGCGGGTGTTGATCCGTCGAAAACTCGTGGAGCTCTACCCTAGTCCTGTGCACCCTGTGGTTGAACGCCTTTAAACTGAACGCAGCAGTGGCGTAACTAGATATTGCTGGGCCCCACAGCAAATTAATTTTAGGGCCCCCAACATATCCAGTGTTTATCCTGTTTTACCAATATATTTTCAAATTGCTCATCAATGAGAGCCTCATGGGGCCCCCTGTACCTCCTGGGCCCCCCTGCAAGCGCAGGGTCTGCTTCCTCTGTAGTTACGCCCCTGGAACGCAGGGCAGCGCAGGAACACGCGCTTGTAAGTGCCCTTTGTGATTTCATGAAGATTTGGTTTTGAAATGAGACACAGGTGATTTTGTGGGAAGTTGCCTCTTCTGTGGCGGTCAAAGCACCCCGTAAATTTCTTTCCACTTGTTGCTGTTGGATTCACCACATATGAAACATATATAGGGGTCATTAATAACACCCCTAGGCGCAAGTGGTAGAGCCCCTAAAGGAAACAAGAGTGTCAGAAAGTGCAGCCAATCCCTGTTCTTATACTGCTGATAAATGCAGGCATGGTCGGACTGAGCTGGTGGGACCCTAGGTAAAAACCCGGTGGACCCTGGACCTCATGGGTCCCGCTGACCCAGCCCTGCTCCCTCAGTTGCCCCAGAAACATTGGCTCCTACGCCGCTGCAGAGTTCGTGCATGCGCCCGCCGGGTGAGAATTTGGAGGTCGGGAGGGGGCCCCCAGGACTGCCAGGAGGGCCCTTCATTTTTCAGCCCCGGTGGGCCCCCCAGGATCCAGTCCGACCCTGAATGCAGGCTGAGAATCTGCTCCGCAACCAGAATCAGCCCCTTCCCTTCCTGCACCCAGAACCATTGTATCAGTCTTTTTTTGGCACCGAAATGCACACGAGTTTCTGAGCCTAAACCTGCCACGTGTGCATGCGCCCAGGCCGATGCAATGGATCCAGGTACAAGCAGGGAAGTGGCTGTTTCTTGTTGTAGGTAGGGTTGCCACCTTTTCTGCAAAAAAATATCGGCCTTCCTATATATGTATATTTTTCCCTATTAATAACATTGGGATCAACCCTCATTTTTACCGGCCAGGCTGGAAAAACACCGGCCAGGTGGCAACCCTAGTTGTAGGAGTGGATTCTCTGCCTTGGAGATCTGCTTTGTGTGACATTAGCCATAGGAAGGCCTAAATGCCCCACTCCCACCCATCCTTTTGAATTGAGCAATGTCTAACGCAGGCAGTTCATAATTCAAGATGTGTGCCACAAGTCTCTGCTCTCCTCTTCAGAGTGCAGAGACAATTTAGGATGCAGAGTACAAACTGCAAAAAAATGGCAGATTGTGGACCTTCTTTTGCAATTTGCATGCTGCGTCTTGCATTGTAAATTAGGCCTTTTACATCATCCCTGCTCACACAAAACCCTTATTTTACCCCTACCTGTTATTTTAATAAGAATGCCAGGTATTCTGCCTAATTCTGGTCACATACTGAAAGAATGTGACATGACAAACAGGTGAAGTGACATTCCCAGAGTATTTAGATAGAACCACCACACCATTCTTATTCCTAAATATTTAGCAGAAGACATAAACACATTGTATGCATAGTGTGTAGCTAGTGTATATAAGTCATGGCTGTGGATGCTGCTCTACATAAAGAATTATATGTAAAGAAGAATAGTGTGTATCTCACAGCAGGTACAGGAATAATACATTTTTTAGTATGATGCAGACAACAGAAATATAAATCACTTTGCACTTAGTCTTCTTTTTTAATTTGTTGTGTTTTTTGCAAATATTTACATTTTTGGCCCACAACAAATGCTTGGACAACTGCAAGCTGCTAGCTGTGTGGGACCAAAATTGCTATTGAAAACAATATTTCTTTGGTTGTTTAGATTTTATGTACTTCTGGTTCTGGCCCCTGAAACAAAGTAACATACAGGGGTGCTTCGCCAATGAGGCGAGTTGAGGCTGTCGCCTCAGGCGGCAGCGTCCCACTAGGTACCAGGGGCAACAAAAATGCTGCTCCTGGTACTTTAAGAGCGAATTTCTGGGGGAGGGGGGGCAGCAGCAACTGCTGCTGCCTCAGGTGGCGGAGGGTCCAGGATCGCCCCTGGTAACATAAGCCAGCTAATTGAGAAATGACTTCTGCTGCATTGTTTCAGTGTAAAAGAGTCAGAACCAGAAAATAGAAAGGCCTACAGTTGCAATTACATTTGCAAGTAAAGTTAAAACATATCAAACTCAAGGACAGAACATCAAATTAAGATAAACACTCCTACATACCTACAAAGTTCAAATCAGTTGTTGAACTTATACACAACATATATGAGGACTATTATCACAGGTGGCACAGATATGTATGATCAGTGCATTTAGAAAACTAACATACAAAATAAAGATGGTTCCTATGTTCATTTGCATTGTTTTATTCTAGTTATGGTTAATTCAGACAATTGTTGGACTGCCTTATGTCCTGTGTTTTTCAATAGAAATGTTTGCTTATAGAAAACTTTTCAACTCCTAGATATTTATGGGTAAATTCTGATGGTAACTACTATGTTGGAGGAAACAATGTGTGCAGTATTTTAAATGTGCGCGTATTGGATTACACAAAATGGAGACGAGAGATGTCAGAGTGATAAGACGTATCTGGGGAAAGGAAAGAAGTGCGGGGGTGTAGAATGGGGAGGGAGGTGAATTTCCAGAAGGACCACATTCCCCCCCCCCTCTGCAATTCTCTGATTGGCCTGCTTCAGGCAGATGAAACTAACAGGAGAGACATGTATCTGTTGACTGTATATGTTCTAGGTATTGTACAAGCAGGTTGCAAGCAAGTGTAGTTGCAGCGAGATAGCAGCATGCAGCTCCTGGGGATCAGTGTCGTGCTACTTCTCATCTCTGGTGCCATAGCTCGTAAGTTTGGATGGATTCATATTATTGTCATGCATGTACTAAAAATCTAGTAAGGGGTTCGAGTAAATTGAGTATAAACATGTATAAATAGATAAATGCAATGTTGGTTGCTTCAAACAGTAGCTTCTCCTAAAACTGCCTTACACTATAAGAAGTCTTAGGGAATTTATAAAGTTTTTACCTTTTCAGAAAAAAAAATGTTTAGATCAATACCCAATTATAAAATATATAAAATCTATTATTAACTTGTGAGATAAATGGTGCTTAGTGATGTCACTTGACTTTTTTATATGTAATATATAAATAGTATATTCCTTGTTGTAAGATCCAAGCTTACTAGAAGCCAGGGACATAACATCATGGTCCTGAACTCCCACCAAAATGAACATTTCCAGGTCCCCATATCATTTACCCCATGAGTGTGTGTGCAACCCACACATCCAGCTATTTGCCCCCCTTTTTACTGGGGACCATTTCCAGGGTGGCAGTCGGGTGATACACAGGCCAGGGGCCCTCATGGTTGAGGGGGTTCTGAGATGAAAAAGTGTAATTAACAGGTTTTTAATTAATTTTTGCATTAATAGGGTGTAGCTGTTCGGATCAGGGGCGTTATTATGCATGTTAGGGGCCCTTTTGTCCCATAGGGGTCAGGTTTTACTTGTTGGCAGGCCCGAGCACCCAGGGGACCCAGTAGACTAGTGAGCTAATAATTATTATTATGGGACCCCATAAATACTGATGGTCCTCTCCTCCCAGGGCTCCCCACAGTCACAGGGTCTGCACCCCTGGTAGTTATACCATTGATTAAAAGTAAGCTTGAAAATTTCATTTCAGTATGAGCTATGGCATTGCTTATTTTAACTATATAGGTGCCACGTACCAACAGTACTAAAACAGTAGGCATAGGAATGTTCAGAAGAAGAGGATACATGGTACCTATAATTGCTCTTGTAATCCAGCAACTGACAGAATAAAAAAAGAAGTTTTCAAAAACAATAGAAAAACTATAATATCAATAAAAATTAATCATTTCTAGTCCATTATTTGGTAAGTGGTCACTGACCCAACAACCAGACAGCTGCAGGCAGGAAAGAGACATAATAAATAAAACCAGTTTCAAATTTGCAAAGAATATGTCCTATAGAGATCACACTAACAATTGATTTAAAGATTAATATCTCCTCTAACTTTAAGCAAGTTTTGTAACCTAATGAAAATTGACTCCACTGCAGGAGTTCATTTGCTTTGATAAATCAAGTCCAGTTACAGTTATAAAAGGAAATGCTTTATAAGTCAGCATGGGCACCTGCATTGGTGCAGTTTAAAGGACAAGGAAAGTTAAACTAAAGAAGTAGGCTAGAAATGTTGTATATCATGTTTTGTGCTTCTGTACCAACCCAAGGCAACCACGGCCCTTTAGCAGTAAAGATCTGTGTCTCCAAAGATGCCCCAGTAGCTCTCCATCTTCTTTTCTGCTGATTCACTGCACATGCCCTGTGTTACTGTCACTTAAGGGACTGACTCAAAATATACAGTACACATAGAATAGAAATGTCACAATATAAGGCTGATTATTAATTAATATGGATAATTACTAGATGGCAGCTCACAAACCAGTGCAACTAGCATCATGATTTAATAATCAGCCCTGTAGCATCAGCTTATAAGACAGGCCAACCTCATTTTCTGCTGGATAATTTGCGAAGACCCATAAGCTTAGCTTCTCAACAACTGAGCATGTGAGTTTCGCCGACGCTTTCCAAGATGGTGACCCCCTGTGACAAGTTTGAAGTCCTGGATCATTGTTGTTATTGAGAAGCTGAAACTTTAGGCTGGTGCAATAAGGTCATTATATAAAATATAAAATTTTTAGCCCTATTCATTTTTAGGGTTTAGTTCTCCTTTAACACTGTGGCATCAGTAATGTATTCTGTCAGCATATAATAGTATGTGTATTGAAATAAAGGCAGAATAAAAGTTACAAGAAAGCATTGATTTCTTGAAGTGGGTTAAGGAATATATCAGTAGCTCATATTCTTAAATCTTTCTCTCATTATTTTACAGAGAATACTTCCCTGGCGGATGGGGTTCTTACTCCACTTAGTACATCTGCGATAATCGCATTTCCAGCATGCAATTACTCAGGACTTTCTGTTTTTCTGATCGTAAAAAACAGCACAGTTACTGTACAAAGTATGATCACTTCTTATTTATAATATTCGAAAAAACAGCCATTTTATATCCATCAAACTGGATTTTACCTATACAAGACAATTATAGTTGTATTATATCACAGTATACAAGCAGGGTCAGAGTGGCTCACTCTGGCTTTAAAATAGGGGTCACTGACCTCATCTAAAAACAAATGCTATGTAAGGCTACAAATGTATTGTTATTGATACTTTTTGTTATGCATCCTTCTATTCAGTCCCTCTCCAAATCAGGTTCCAATGTCTTATTCAGGCCCGGATTTGCGGCAAGGCCGCATAGGCCCGGGCCTAGGGCGGCAAAAAAATAGGGGCGGCATGCCGCCCAGCCGCATTATGGGGACGCGTGCGCCCCCATTCAATTACAGCAGCCGTGCCGGCGTTTTTTCGACGGCGCGCTGGGAAGGGGAGGTGAGGTGGGCGCTAGGACCACGCGGCCGCCTGGTCGGACCGTGCGGCCTAGGGGCGCCCCTTATTGAAATCCGGCGCTGGTCTTATTGACATTTGCTGAATAAAAAGCTAAATAATTCAAAAACCACCAATAAAACCAATGAAACTCAACTGCAAATTATCTCAGAATATCACATTCTACATCATACGAAAAGTTAGTTTAAAGATAAACAAACCCTTTAAATGAAGGATCTGCTATATGTGAACATATCCAGTTTCAAAACATGTACATGTAGACAGTGTTAAATTATATTGGTGTTATATAGATTTAAATAAAAATGGACAAACTAGGGTCTATGCCCCCTGGAAAGCTATCTGATTATATGGAAGGTCAATGTGACCCTGTATTTGTGATGTTTCAACTAAAAAAGAAGAAAAGGTAAAATCATTGGGGTATGCCAAGTTGTTTGGCACCCTGCATACCAGTCCAGTGTGCCAGCTTGGTTATTTTTTTTAGAATTGAGGAGCACTAGCCCAGTGTAACCAGTAAGCAATTAGAATTACTGGCCGGGTGGGGGGACTAGCAACTTGGAATCCCCCAGTAAATTTACATTTACTTCTCCTATAAATTTGACTGCATATAAAATACATTGGAACATATATTAAGAGTGTTATTAGATGTGTTATCACTTTTTCACCAAGTCGATTTTCAAGTGCCCAGTTGTTTAAAGAGAAACTGACACCAGAAATTAAGCTCTTTTTTATATCTATCATAATATTGCCTTTGAAAGTTACTTATAACTTTGCCGTAAAGTATTTGCACAATGCTTTTACATTACCTGTCTGATGTCCCATGTTCCTCTATGAGGGTGCTGCCATATTTGTGCAGCAGGAGTCCGTTAGTATTATAAACTCTAACTGACAGGTTGAGATGGGACAGTCAGGTTGGCAAAACAGTCAGGTTTAGAAACTTCAACTAACAATTACTTACAAAACTAAAGCTCTCAGCAAAAAGACGATTAACATGACCTATAGGTAACTGTTAGGGGCAGATTTATCAAGGGTCGAAGTGAATTCTAGAGAATTAAAAAAATTCAAAATTCAAAGTAATTTGTTGGATACTTCGACCATCGAATAGGATACTACGACTTCGACTTCAATTCGAAGTAAAATAGTTTGAATATTCAACCATTCGATAACCGAAGTACTGTCTCTATAAAAAAAACTTTGATTTCAATACTTTGCCAAACTAAATCTGCCGAAGTGCTATGTTAGCCTATGGGGACCTTCTAGAGCATTTTTCTAAGTTTTTAGAAGTTGAAGTAAAATCGTTCGATCGATCGCTGAAATCCTTCGAATCGTTCGATTCGAAAGGATTTTTATCGTTTGATCAAACGATTTTACTTCGACCACAGGATACCCAAATTCGCTGAAAAAACTTCGAATTCGATATTCAAAGTCGAAGTATTTTAATTCGATGGTCGAATTTCAAAGTATTTTTATCTTCGAAATTCGACCCTTGATAAATCTGACCCTTAATGTACATTCATATTTAAAAAAGTAGTTTTTTAGTGTCAGTATCATTTTATGTAACTAATTAGTGCTACAGATGAAACATTTATGTTTAAATTTCAATAAATAGATTGTGCCCGTAGCATGGCCCAGACGGGGAACCCCTCATTAAACAAACTGATAATAGTTCATCAATACATTTTATTCAAGAACAACTATGATTCATAACCTATACATTTATCACCTGCTTGCTGCCTTCTTGTGGATACTCAGTTACTTCAGTGAATGGCAGTCCATGGAAGTTATGCAAAATGTGGCTGTAGTGCCAGTGGGATGACAGGCTACAAGTGTATCCCCAAATCCCCAAGCTCTGCATGAATGTCACATACTGATTTCTCTTTTTGAATCATACATTTTGCTTTTGTCCAGAACTCCTCCAGAATAACCCATTCTCTGTCTTGTTTCCTGCAGATGTTTCCTTCCAAGTACCACAATGCCGCCTTAAACGTGATGTTGTTGTAGTTAATAATTTACAGTCTGGTAATGTGCAGACTGTCAATGTGGGATACCAGCTCCAAAACCTACAGCCAGGTACCATCTACACGTAAGTATCTTACCTGCTCAGCTTCTGCTCTTGTATACCTGAAATAGTGAAACATTAAAAGGATACTGTCATCGGAAAACATGTTTTTTTTCAAAACGCATCAGTTAATAGTATTGCTCCAGCAGAATTCTGCACTGGAATCCATTTTTCAGAAGAGCAAACAGATTTTTTATATTCAATTTTAAAATCTGACATGGGGCTAGACATATTGTCAGTTTCCCAGCTGCACCCAGTCATGTGACTTGTGCTCTGATAAACTTTAGTCACGCTTTACTGCAAGTTGGAG
The DNA here is from genome assembly GCF_017654675.1 of Xenopus laevis. NCBI lineage: Eukaryota > Metazoa > Chordata > Amphibia > Anura > Pipidae > Xenopus > Xenopus laevis. The sequence goes on from NC_054384.1 coordinate 70,359,362, forward strand.
TGATAGCACCCCCTCTCTTTCCCCCCAGCAGCCTAACAAAAGAACAATGGGAAGATAACCAGATAGCAGCTTCCTAACACAAGATAACAGCTGCCTGGTAGATCTAAAAACAACACTCAATAGTAATAGTCCCACTGAGACTGATTCAGTTACATTAAGTAGGAGAAATAACAGCCTGCCAGAAAGTAGTTCCATCCTAAAGTGCAGGCACAAGTCACATGACTGGGGCAGTTGGGAAACTGACAATATGTCAAGCCCCATGTCAGATTTTAAAATTGAATATAAAAAAATCAGTTTGCTCTTTTGAGAAATGGATTTCAGTGCAGAGTTCTGCTGGAGTAGCACTATTAACTGATGTGTTTTGAAAAAAAAAACATGTTTTCCCATGTCAGTATCCCTTTTAACATTACTCCAAGGGTGGCCATAAAAGCAGTGGGGCCAAGCGCACCTCTTAAAAGAGAAGTAAATGTTCAAATAAACTTATATTATGATGCAGACTGATGATATTGAATCATCCTTCCGAGTCCTACCTGAAGGCATGGGTTCCGTTGCCCAAGCTGTTCCCAGCTACCGCCAGCGAACAGCTCGAACGGGTGGGTCCCCCTTCGCCGAAGCTAGGGAGGGCCCACCACCCCGCCCCCCCGAAGGGGTTTGGGGACGTTTGGACTCCCCTTCGCCGAAGCTAGGGGGAGTCCCGTCTACCCTGGGTTCTGCCGAAGCTTCCCCCAGGGCGTGTCATGGCCTGCGAGTCCAGGCAAAAGACCGTGACCCCATCCAGGGTGCTCAAACCAGACACAAAAAGGGTGCTGGAGTGGGCGGTGCAAGGCCATTGGTTGCCTTTTGCAAGGCTCTGGTTGGCAGCCAGAAAAAGAAAAGACTTCCCGCCCACCTAATGGCAAGGGCAAAGGAAGTGAAGCTTGATTAAGCATGGGTGCATGTGCATCTCCCCCGACTCAAAATGCAAGTCAGGGGCCACCCTCATGGGAGCACAGCGGCCCAGCTTTCATCAAGCTTCTGCTTGTCAGCCTAGTCCAGAGGACCAATGGTTTCTCCGTTCTTCAGATAGGATCATTAGAACAGATACTCCTCTTTGGTCTTGCCAGCCAGAGGACCAAGTGGTTCCAAAGGTACTACACTTGATGCAGACTGATATGCTGAGGCAACTTTTGTTTGGTTTTATTTTTCAATTTTCCCCCCAATATTTTCCACCTTATCCTACCTCTCTCAGAGGTTCCATAACTGTTGGGCTGGCCTTGGGGAGCGGGCAAAGCAGTGGCTTGTAAGGCCCAACCTGAAGGCTTACTGAAGATATAACTATATTTCTTAACCCTCAGGAGCTCTGCACCTATTCTGAAATAGTGTACGTAACCCACTCCTGTGCAATGCACCTCTAGTGCCCGTTATTAGGCATATGTTGTAGCGTGCAATGTAAAAATGGAAATTCCCATGGCAGTGTCAAGTAATATGAGAACCCTTATTTGTAATACCACTTATTTGTATACATGGATATATACAGAGAATGAATGCACTCATCCCAAAATAAAAAACTGCAAATCCAGATCTTAAATGGTGTATATTTTATAGCAGTACACAATTAAAGGAGAAGGAAAGGTTAAAACTAAGTAAGCCTTATCAGAAAGGTCCATCTAAATATACCAGTAATCCCCCAAAGTAATGTTGCTCTGAGTCCCCTGTCAAAAGAAACACTGCATTTCTTTCCTTCTATTGTGTACTCATGGGCTTCTGTATCAGACTTCCTGCCTTCAGCTTAAACCTCATTGCCCTGGGCAAGAGCATGCTCAGTTTGCTCCTCTCCCCCCACCCCTCCCTTCTCTACTGTAATCTGAGCCCAGAGCAGGGAGAGATTCAGGCAGGAAGTGATGTCACACCACATTAATACTGCAGCTCCTATTCTAAACAAACAGAGAGCTTCTAGAGCTTTTTACTCAGGTATGGTAAAACATTTTTCAGAATCAATATAGCATTCTAGCTTGCACTATTGCAGCTAATCTATTGGCAATAAAATGCCTCCGTAGCTTTCCTTCTCCTTTAAAGGAGAAGGAAACCCCCTGGGCGCAAAACCCCTCCCCCCCTCCCCTGTCTTGCCCCCCCTCCCTCCTACCTGTCCCCCTGGGCAAATGCCCCTAACTTGTTACTCATCCCTCTGCGCAGGTCCTGTCCACGGAGTTCACAGTCGCCATCTTCTCCCACGCGCGTCTTCTTCCTGCTTTGACCGGCGTCTTCTGGCGCATGCGCAGTAGGAACATTTACCGGTATGGCTCTACTGCGCATGTGCCGAATGTCACGGAAACCCTCGATATTTGACCGTCGAAGTAAAATCCTTCGACTTTGAATGTCGAAGGATTTACCACTGTTCGTTCAAACGATCATCGGAAAACTATTAAATTCTTCGAATCGAACGATTTGAAGGATTTTAATCCATTGATCGAACGATTTTCCATCTATCAGAAATTTGTTAGAAAGCCTATGGGGAACTTCCCCATAGGCTAACATTGATGCTCGGTAGGTTTTAGGTGGCAAAGTAGTTGGTCGAATTTTTTTTAAAGAGACAGAACTTCGACTAGCCAATTCGATGGTCGAAGTAGCCAAAAAAAACATTCGAAATTCGAAGTATTTTTTATTCTATTCCTTCACTCGAGCTAAGTAAATGGGCCCCTATGTGACTTTACTGAGCTGGACAACAACAGAAGTAAAACATATATTCACTCATATTGTTAAAGGGTTCAGAGTTTTGTAAGGGTTAATAACAAGGTGATATCAGTCTATCGGTCATTCAGATAGTTCCAAGAATAACCAGGACCATAAATATATTATCACACCAAATTTCAACATAATGGACATTTTGTCTTTTCAGGTGTATGTAGAACAGGAAATGACCATTCTCCCCAAATCTGACACATGGGGGCAGATTTATCAAAGGTCGAATTTCGAAGTAGAAAAAGCTTTGAAATTCGACCATCGAATTGGAATACTTCGACTTTGAATATCGAAGTCGAAGTTTTTTTACATCGAATCTGGCCAATTGCGGTCGAAGTTAAATCGTTCAATCGAACGATGAAATCCTTTGAATTGAACGATTCGAAGGATTTCATGGATCGGTCAAACTATTTCTCTTCGACTTCAAAAAAACTTAGAAAAATGGTCTAGAAGGTCCCCATAGGCTAACATAGCACTTCGGCAGGTTTAATTTGGCGAAGTATTAAAATCAAAGTTTTTTTAAAGAGACAGTACTTCGATTATCGAATGGTCGAATATTAAAACTATTTTACTTCGAATTCGAAGTCGTAGTATCCTATTCGATGGTCGAAGTATCCAAAAAATTACTTCGAATTTTTTTACTTCGAAAATTCCCTCTAATTCACTTCAACCCTTGATAAATCTGCCCCTTAAAGTCCCCATAGACGCAAAGATTTTTCTTGCCAAACGACCAATTTTAGCGAAATCCGACCAATCCTTCGAAATTATTGTGCGGTTAGTGGGATTTGAACGATCGTACATCTTACGATTTTTCGGCCATCTTTAAAAGATTAGATCCTGATCGTGAGACCACGATCTTCTCAGAACGAATTGACCATCAACTAAAAAGACCAATTTGCCAGGAAAACAAAGGGGAGCTGCCTGCTTGGCCCTGCAAACATAGATAGATTGCACTGGGACCGACAAAGATTTTTTGACCTGGCCGATCAATTTCCTGACAGATGTCGGCCGAAAAATCGTAAGATGTACGACCGCACGATAATTTCGAAGGATTGGTTGGGCTTCCCTAAAATCGGTCGTTCGGCAAGAAGAATCGTCGTGTCTATGGGGACCTTTAATCAAACGATTGTGCATGTTACAATTTTTGTCGGACATCTGTCAGAAAATTGATCGGCCAGGTTAAAAAATGTTATCGGTCCCAGTGCAATCTATTTGTGTTTGAAGGGCCAAGTAGGCAGCTCCCTCAGTTTTCATGGTAATATCGCCTGAAATTGTCTTTTTTAGTTGATAGACAAATCGTACATTTAAACGATCATTTCAAGATAATGAAAAGATCTTTTAAAGATCTTTACATCTATGGCCACCTTAACAGAGTATTTGTTTTTAGATAAGGTCAGTGACCCCCTTCGAAAGCTGGAAAGAGTCATACATACTAAAAGTTAACATGAACCACCCCTTTAAATGGATTAACAGAGAACTCTATTGGGCATATTTATGAAAACCTGAACTGTTAAATGTACCCCCAATTTAGTCAGATTATTACCTGTAGACAGATATAAATGTACTATAATTATACACAAAGACATGGGCCTAGGACGGCAAAATTTCAGGGGCAGCATGCCGCATTCTACGAGCACTGGGGAGCCGCAACTTATAAATACATATGGGCAACCACGGAACGTCTGATGTCTGATAATAGTCCATGTAAGATGTCCCTCAAAAAAAAAAAAAAATTAAACGTGATTCTCTTCCAGGGCATACTATTCATATGGTGAAAACACAATTCCATCCACTCAATTTTCCACAAGAACAGGTAAGTAGACACACGTCAATATTTGTGTAAATATTGGACATTTTTGCCAATATTGACAATTATTAGCAATATAATTTAACTACAGATTATCTGACGTTGTATTCATTGCATGTAATTTAATAATCACATGTAAACCTCTATATAGTTTCATGTGAAAATGTTTCATTCACCCTATATCACACATAGCTGTAATGCATGTAATCTCTCTTTTCACAGTGTCTCAAACTGTCCCTGATATCATGGCTCGAAGTGGAGGCATGGTGGTGATCACTGTCTTGTTAAGCATTGCAATGTTTGTGCTCGTGGTTGGACTAATCGCTGTTATTGTTACTGGAAGGAAATGAGAACAGAAATCGGATGGCCTTGGAGAACAGTCTGCTCACTAATTGTCTGTCCTTTTTGATGGAACATGTAACTTTTTAAACAAATAATTTTATGTTGCTCTTACTGTATTTGAAGTTTTGAACATCATATAGAATAGTATTCTAATGCATGCTCATCTTGAGCAATAGAAAACCCAGACTATTTTGTGTATAGTTTTTTACCATGATTTTCATTGGATTGGGCTCTCCACCATGTGCCACTGTGCTGAGAGGGTGGCCGAGTAGGATGGTATGGTGTTTTGGCCTACAGAGTATCAATTTACTGCCATTAATGTGAGGATTTTTAATAATGTATAGAAACTGTTAACAAGGTTAATTTGACCAGTGGTTTATTTTTAATAAATGCTTATCAAGATTACTCTACCCATAACATATAGCAATAGCAAATAATGCCTCTTGATTGCCAGTCCTTATATACTCACAACACAAAATGGTAATTATGACACTACAGTAATAAATATATCAGTTTGCTAAAACTTTAAGGCAAAACTAATAAAGCATTATGGCATTTACTTACTGTGCATTTAGTAGCCAAAACACAAGGGGGCAGATTTATCAAAGGTCGAGGTGAATTTTCGAATTCAAAAAATTCGAATTTCAAAGTATTTTTTGTGTACTCTTTAAAAGTTGTCTCTTTAAAAATTCGACTTCGACCACTCGCCATCTAAAACCTGCCGAATTGCTGTTTTAGCCTATGGGGGACCTCCTAGAACCTATACGTAGTCAATTGGAGGACTTTGAAAAATCAACTTTTTTTGGGGGGAAAACTTTGATTCGAATTCGATCGAATGCGCTATTACTTCGATTCGTATAATTAGAATTCGACCGAATACTGACCTATTCGATCGAAAACGGACCTATTCGCCCAAAAAAAAACCATTCAACTGAATTTCGGTTGGTCTTTTTGAATTCGAAATTTTTCAAATTTCACCCTTGATAAATATGAAATAGAAACCTTAGGAAGCATGGATATTATGAATAAAGGGACAAGCTTACCGCTTTCCACAATGGGTCCGGGTGCTCATGCCCCAGACCTTCAGCAAAGGGGAGCAACACACAGAAAACTTGAGTAGGGGATTCTACTGACTGACTGATTCTTGGTGTTTCCAGAATGGTGCCTGCCTGCTACTCAAGTTTTCTGTGCCTTGATGAATATGCCCCAAGGTGTCAAAACACCTTAGGTCACCCTCTACTACTCCCTATGACAATTGCCAAAAAGCTCTAGTTAAAGTGCTTGGTCTTAAAACACACTTCGTGGGTTATTTATAAAAATCCCAATTTTTTGGATTTTTAAATAAAAAAAAGTCTGACCAAAGTGTTACCCTTATTTATGAATAAAAAACCGGATTGTCACCCGTGACTTTTCTAGATTGTCGCACAAAAAACTTGACTTTTCCGGATCTGTCACACAAAAAAAAGAAATTTTCGGATTTGAGTCAGAATCTTTCGTGAAATCCGTGAAAAGCCCGAAATGTTCGGATTATCGTACAAAACCCAGCACAGATAATAATATCTTTAAATTGCCATTCTACAGGACCTCAACAGGTTGAAGATGGAGTATTTTTGGATTCTGACTTTTTGCAGCCTTGGGGTATAATAAATCTCGAAAAAAAATAGTTTGTTTTTTTTTACACTAAAAATTTGGGTTTTATGACACAAGGGCTCTTTTACAAATGTCAGTGAGAGGTGTAAAGCTTCATGTACCTCGTCACCTATGAGTTGCTTCATACTCAGGTACAACTCTTATGCTAATTTGTGAATTTATTAGAGGGCAAAGAGCAGTCTGTGGCAGGGCAGGAAATAGGAGTGGGCAGAAGAGGTACATGCCCAAGGCACAAATGTATACGGGCCACTGAGCACGTATTTCTGTCTGCCTTGCCCTAGTTTTGGCATGTTTGAATCTGCAATTTTGTACCCCTTAGTTCTCCAGCAATTGAGCCTCTGCCCACAGTAAATGTACCATACATTGTCAGATAAGTTACAGATCTAAGGGCAATGAAATGTGTGATATCAGGTGTTTTACCCCAAGGAGTTTATTAGTAGCATAAACATGCAATAAATTCAGTTGGAAACATGGATGATCTGTAAATAAAGCAGTTTGCAGCCCTATATAATTTTGCTGCCTCCAATTCCTTCTCCCAGATTGTCCCTCTACCCCACCCAACTCACTAAGTTTGCTAGCTGTGGGTGAAGTCTTCGACCCACTCTCTCACAGACACAGCCCTGGATTGGCCAGTATTAGAAGCGACAAAAGGTGGCCATCCTGCCTGTACATATCACACTGTGCTACTCCTGCAGCTCTGTAAATATCACATTGTAGTACTCCTGCAGCCCGGTATATTGCACATTTTTACACCCCTACAGCCCTGTTTATATCATATTGTTCCACCCCTGCCAGTGTCAGACTGGGCTTCCAGGGCCCACGGGTCTTCAACCACAAGGTCCCACTTGCGATGTCTAGGGTTGCCACCTTTTGAGAGAAAATTTACATCCCCCAATACCAATAGCAAGAGGCACAGTATATCCCCCAATAGCACCAAGAGGCACAGTATATCCCCCCAATAGCATCAAAGGGCACAGTATATCCCCCAATAGGACCAAGGGGCACAGTATATCCCCCAATAGCAAGAGGCACAGTATATCCCCCAATAGCACCAAGAGGCACAGTATATCCCCCAATAGCAAGAGGCACAGTATATCCCCCAATAGCACCAAGAGGCACAGTATATCCCCCAATAGCAAGAGGCACAGTATATCCCCAATAGCACCAAGAGGCACAGTATATCCCCCCAATAGCATCAAGGAGCACAGTATATCCCCCAACAGCAGGAGGCACAGTATATCCCCCAATAGCACCAAGAGGCACAGTATATCCCCCCAATAGCATCAAGGGGCACAGTATATCCCCCAATAGCACCAAGAGGCACAGTATATCCCCCAACAGCAAGAGGCACAGTATATCCCCCAATAGCACCAAGAGGCACAGTATATCCCCCCAATAGCACCAAGAGGCACAGTATATCCCCCAATAGCATCAAGGGGCACAGTATATCCCCCAATAGCAAGAGGCACAGTAAGACCTCAGCATCAATTCAATTAGTCACTTCAGCGTCAAGTGACAGTGAATCCTCCCCATGAAAACGCACAGTAAAGGCCAACCCCCAGCAACCGAGAATCAATTACTACTTTTTCTCCATTTGAATCGATTGCTCAGTAACAGCCAATCAGCCACAGGCCCATACCATGGTCGTGATGTCAACAAGGACGCGACCATTCTGGGCCTACCAGATCCCTCCCCTTTGAGGCATCTTCAGCTGACTACATCTGTGTCACCTGGTTGTGACATCACACCCGCCTTTAAATAATTGGCTTCTACTTTCTTCCGGCTTTAGTACTAAACAGTAAATGGATGTGTACGAGTGCAATGTGTGTAAACGTTCCGTGTTTACAAGCCGAAGGAAACACGTTTATGAGCGAGGTCATAGAGAGCGGCTTTCGGGACTGCTAAATACATTTGGCAGCAAGGTACAAACACAGCGCGACGCTAGTGCTGCTAAACTTACTTGTTGGCTCCTGTGCACTCTGTAAAGATTTAGCACAAGAATTAACAGCCCATAAGGTGCATGGCTAGTTAGTCAGTGGCCTAACTATTTGTATAATTTTAGGGCCCCGAATATATTCAGAGGTTGTCCGGTTTAACCAATAGATGTTGAAATTGCTCATTATTTTGGGCTCGTGGGGCGCTATATCTCAACAGCCAATTTTAAGCAACTTTTCAATTGGTTTTCATTATATATATTTTTTTATAATTATTTGCCTATTTCTTCTGACTTTTTACAGCTTTCAAATGGGCGTCACTGTCTCCCATCTAAAAAACAAATGCTCTGTAAGGCTACAAATGTATTGTTACATGTTATTACTGTTCCTTTTATTCAGGCCTCTCCTATTCATATTCCAGTCTCTTACACATATCAATGCATGGTTGCTAGGGTAATCTGGACCCTAGTTACCATGTTACTTAAAGGACCAGTAACATACATGTTAAAAAAAATAAAAAATGTGTTAATACACTACGAAAAAAAAAAAACAACACCTTTTAAACTTTAAAAGTCTTTATTTAGAAATAACTAGGGATGGGCAAATTTTTTGCCTTGTTTAGCCGTGGAATTGATGCCCATAGACTTGTATGGCGTCTCGCATCAAAAAAAAAAAGACGCGTGTCAAAAAAAACTTTAATGGGCGTCTGCCACATTTCATCGGCGGCAAATCAAAGAGCTGCTAAACAACTCAAAACCCTTCAATAATAAAAAATGAAAACTAATTGCAAATTGTCTTAGAATATCACTCTACATCAGTGGTCCCCAACCAGTAGCTCTTGAGCAACATGTTGCTCCCCAACCCCTTGGATGTTGCTTCCAGTGGCCTCAAAGCAGGTGCTTATTTTTGAATTCCAGGCTTTTTGGATAAAACTTTTTTTTTGCATTAAAACCAGTTGTACTGCCAGAACAGAACCTCCTGTAGGCTGCCAGTCCACAGAGGGGCTACCAAATGGCCGATCACAGCCCTTCGTTGGCATCCTCAGGAACTATTTTCATGCTTATGTTGCTCCCCAGCCCTTCTTACATTTGAATTTTGCTCACGGGTGAAAAAGGTTGGGGCTGCCTGCTCTACATCATACTAAAAGTTATCTCAAAGGTGAACAACCCCTTATTTTCTTGGTGTCAATGAAAGATGACTTGAGCTAGATTTTTTTTATTTTTTGTTGCCACAAAATGCTAATGAATATTTTTACTAACCTTCTAGCAGCTTTACTGAATTTTTGTCAGTCACGGAAAATACAGTGCATATATTGAAAGGGTAATCGTAATTCGTTAAAAAAAAAAAATCATCCTCTTGACCAGGTTCCCCATTTCAACAATTTGCCTTGATACGATGGGAAAAATTTTTTTTTTTCCAAAATGAATTAGTTAATAGTGCTGCTCCAGCAGAATTCTGCACTGAAATCCATTTCTCAAAAGACCAAACAGATTTTTTTATATTCAATTTTGAAATCTGACATGGGGCTAGACATATTGTCAATTTCCCAGCTGCCCCTGGTCATGTGACTTGTGCTCTGATAAACTTCAATCACTCTTTACTGCTGTACTGCAAGTTGGAGTGATATCACCCCCTCCCTTCCCCCCCAGCAGCCAAACAAAAGAACAATGAGAAGGTAACCAGATAGCAGCTCCCTAACACAAGATAACAGCTGTCTGGTAGATCTAAGAACAACACTCAATAGTAAAAACCCATGTCCTACTGAGACACATTCAGTTACATTGAGAAGGAAAAACAGCAGCCTGCCAGAAAGCATTTCTCTCCTAAAGTGCAGGCACAAGTCACATGACATGGGGCAGCTGGGAAATTGACAAAATGTCTAGCCCCATGTCAGATTTCAAAATGAATATAAAAAAATCTGTTTGCTCTTTTGAGAAATGGATTTCAGTGCAGAAGTCTGCTGGAGCAGCACTATTAACTGATTCATTTTGGAATTTTTTTTTTCCCTTGACATTATCCCTTTAACAATTGGAAGATTTTCTAAGTTGCACTGGGTTTTCAAAAGAATTGTAGCTTTGCATTATATGCAAGGTTATATGCTGTTCCTGTGCTTGGGTGTCTTATGGGTAACATGAGCTCTCAAAAAGTCAGAATGATGGGTTTTACCCTGATAAAAATTACCATAGGCTATATGTGTGAGAGGTAATTTAGGTTGTAAGTTCCACTTGTGCAGGAACGAATGTGAATGAAGTATAATCTCTTTAAAGCACTGCTGAATGAATATATTAGTGCTATATATAAATGAAGGCTAATAATGTCTTTTGGATTAGGTTGCTGTTGCACGGAAAATGATAAAGGTTGCTTCTGTTGTAAAATATGATCCACTGGAGCATGAACAACAATTCTGGTGTTACTGTTGTGAACAAGAAGTTAAAAGACACACTAGTGATGGGACCCTCACAGCGTTGTATGGTGGCATGCTGGAGCATATGAAAAGGTATTGGATTAATGTATAAAATATTGGAAAGAGTAATTTCATGGTTGTCTTGTAAAAGGGACCCACATTAAGGCTGTAGAAAAGCGTGATGGTGATTCATGATTTGTTTTAGGGGTTAAAAATACATTGTCTTTCTACTTTACTTGATACGGTCTACAAATTTAATGCATTGTAGTAAGATGATATTTCATGCTAAATAAAATGGCAGCCGGCTGAGGGCCATCCCCCTAAAACTACCAACAACAAAGTTTGTCAAATCCCCAAACTTGCTGATTTTTAAAAAAAGGGGCATACACGTAAACCATTATGATTAATACAAAGCTGGAACCGCCGCTAGCAGAGAGGAGGAGGTAATTTCCGGTTGCCGATACAACCCACCATGCCGGTCCAATGCGGCATTAAGACAGTCATAACAAACGCTTCACGTAGGGGGGTAGCATCCGGATAAATATCATCAGCGGTGGAGCCAGAAAATGAATTAAAAAATTCAACTTTATTCAATCCTTCTAAAATAGTATATACAAGCGGGCAGGGAGAGTGTAGCTTGACGCGTTTCCTGACCAATACGTCACTTCAGCAGAAGCTTAAGCCTGATGATTAAGCATTATGATTAAGCCTGAGACAGAGGTAATAGTAAATTGTAATGGCATAGGGCTCTTATACCACTTTGCATGACAGTAGCCATATAACACAGAACCCCTTTAGCCTGCCCTACTTGTCTTCTGGGGTTCCACTGATGTGAGCCTTCATCCCTAAGTCAGGTCAATGCATGCACAGTGTGCTAGTTTACATCACATGCAGCTAGTGGAATCCTTTAACGTAAGTGGGACATATCTTATACTTCCTACAGCTACTTGCTGTGAAAATTCCACACCAACCCTGTGCATATATTTGAAATAATACAACACCTACACTGGTTTTTACACTTGCTTATCGCTTTTTGTCTATTACAGTCCACCTCACCAGAAAGCAGTGAATAAATTCTGGTGGTTACATCAAGCTGAGAGGAACCAGAAAGAGCAATTTTTACTCACATCTGAGGAATACGAGAGGTGAGTCTAAATACAGAGATTTCAGAATGATACACTTTCAGTTCCAGATAAGGTTTCTTCTGGGTTGAATAAGAAACTGGAAGCATGTCCAAGCAACACGGCACAACTTGCGAGGTTCATTGGTTCTTTCCATATAGAAATTCTATTTATGGATGTTCAAGGTAGAGGCTTATTTGCAAGGGTTGTTTTGTGGCTCTGATGAATAACATCATTTCATATATTTTTTGTGTGTTCAATCTCTGGGAATAAACAGATTTCACTGAAGCTTTCATTGCAGGTACCATGGTGAAATCGGGTTGTCCCCAAGGCTATCTAGTTATAAATTCTCACCATTTTATAGCCACGAAGATAAATGAAATAAATCCTGCAGCCAGAATTTATTAGACTAGAAAGAAAGTATAGATGCAAAAAGAAAAGTATTAAAGGACTATATGTATTTTATAATGCATATTTTATAAATAAAAAATAAGGGTAATTAGTGTAGACTAAAGTTGTATACATGTAGAAAGTACTCCTTTATCAAAATATTGGCTATATAGGTCTAATTCCAGAGGGACAAACATTATTTCAGTTGTTCTATTCATACTGTGTGTGTCTTCCAAAGGTTCAAATCATCACTTATCAAAGCACTTGAAAACTATGAGGAAACAGAAGATGTTTTCTTAAAAGAGGTAAGAATGCAGTAAAGGGTATTTCCTAAAGTGAAAAATATGTCCTTGTCCAACTCCTCAATAGTTCAGGGTAAAATGTCAGGTATATTTTCTCTGCAACGTCCCATATTCACTTGTAATGAGTAATATACTCTGAAGAATTAACATTGTAATTCGACGACATATGTGGGATAAGCACAGAGGGTATGACATAGAGAATGTGATAAAGTAGCTGCTGTATATTTATGATGGTAGTTCAAATTGTCATTATTTTATGTTTATAAGTGGCTTAGCCTATGCCTGAGCAAAATGCTCACTAGTATTAATTTAATAAACTCAGTACAAGCAGACGGCACTTCTGGGGTAAGTTTTATTGGGGTTACTGCTGTAGAACCTTACGCGTTTCGGGAGTAAATCCCCCTATGATTAAGGGATTTACTCCCGAAACGCGTAAGGTTCTACAGCAGTAACCCCAATAAAACCTACCCCAGAAGTGCCGTCTGCTTGTACTGAGTTCATTGGATGTATGCAGTTGGGACACTGTTCGACAGAGCACCTGGCTAGGAGCAGCGGTGAGCAGTAGAGGTCCCTTTCTTTGTCTTCTATTAATTTAATACCACAAAACTTGTCATTTTTGTATATTGCCAATATTGTGTTGAATTTTCATTTTTGCTAAAAGTACATCGATATTGCCACTTCACACTTCAGTAATAATGCCATGTTGTCTTCTCTAAAAAGTTTATTGAGCTAAGCTCTGTTTATTTACTTGTATGAAAAGTAAATTCAAACTTTCACATCTGTCATTTCAAACTCAGGTTGCGGCACATATCCGAGAGGTTGAATCTAGCCGACTTTCGATGTTGCAGTCTCTCCTAGAGGTTTGTTTCCTGAGCTCCAATGAGCAGTATCCAAATCAATTAAGCTATGAAATAGTAGCTAGTGTTACTGGTACATCCTAGCAGAAAAATGCAAAAGATGGCTATCTTTTGCAATTAAATGGGTTGTCCACCTTCAGAACACACTTCCAGTTCAGTTGGTTTTCAGATTGTTCACCAGAAATACTTCATTTTGTATTTGTGACTGGTTTTCTAATATTTTAACGTTAAATTTTTTCATTTTTCACCTAAAGCATCTCTGGGAGGGGGTCGCCGACTCTTTAACTGTTCTAAAATGGATACGTTTTGTTAATACATTTGTTGTCTTTGTTCCTGCTGCCCAGAATCCCTGAGTTTCATTAAAGGCAGCTGTTAGAATTGAAACAATAGTTGCTAATATTCCACAGGTACTGCTGAGAAATGTATCCAAGTTGTAACAGTTCAGAATGCTCCTGGATCACCGAGCTGCCAGATTGAAACACTAGAGACATGAAACTTTTTTTTACTTTTTATTGCGCATTTGACAATACAGTAAGCTGCATATAACCAAAATACAACATGAAAGTTTTTATAACATTGCAAAAACTTGTCAGAATTACAAAATGGAATCACACATCCAGGGTTATTCTGGGATAGTTACACTTCCAATTGTAAGGGATAGCCATCAAGCCAGTTCTCCCAAATTTTACCAAACTTGTCAGGCATACCACGTGCTTCATATGTTATTTTAATAAGTGGAAGCATACGATTTACCAAATTTATCCAGTACTTGTAAGCAGTGTCCTGTATAATATTCTGGTATAATTGTGTGGAACTAGGTCGTCTATTCCTCCAAGAACACATTCTATAACTAGAAGTGCATTGCCTGGTTGGGTTGAGAGCTGGCAGGTCAGGGTCTGGTGCTCCAGTTGAGACATGAGAAGGTGAAAAATTAAACTTTAAACTTCAATATTGGAAAAAATGTAAAGAAAAAAACAATTATTTAGAGCGTCAATCTTTGTGGGATCGACCTGTGTTTTGTATTTCTTTTGCTTTTTAAAAATGTTTCACATTCGGCTTATCCGGACATTTAAAAACATTTTTACACAGAACTGATATGTCACTCATCTCATTTATCAAAGTATGTCCCCACTTTTTTTTCCTATTGATCAGCTGACTGAGGTAAAATGTTTCCCACTGGGGGAAATTTATAGTTTATATTATATTTAAACTATAAATATAATAAACACTAATAATTTATATTAGTGTGGAAAAGTTCTGACATTTTATACATTTTCTTTCACATTTTTTTATTCTGAAAAATATCCTAGGAAAGATTTTACAATTAATATTTGAAAGGAAAGTCATTTTTCTTCATCCATTTCTAAATCTGTCTTTTACTACTAATGTTAGGAAAAATCGAATCTAAAAGTTTGATTATTTGCCCTCAATTAGTCAGTTCATTGTCTGAGCATTGCTTATTAAAAAATGTATGATAGGCCTTATAGGTTATTTAAATACACTGCATCACCGATATGTTTTGATTCTTTTTTTATTATATCCGTTCACAAATTTGTTGTTGAATTATGTAAAGAAATAAAATACAGGTATGGGATCCCTTATCTGGAAACCTATTATCCAGAAAGCTCCAAATTACAGAAAGGCGGTCTCCCATAGACTCAATTTTATCCAAATAATGCAAATTTTTAAAAACTATTTGGATAAAATGGAGTCTATGGGAGACAGCATTTCTGTAATTCAGAGCTTTCTGGATAATGGGTTTCCAGATAAGCGAACCCATACCTGTATTGGATTTCTGTACATAATTCAACAACAAATTTGTGAATGGATATAATAAAATGAGAATCAATACATGTCAATGATGCAGTGTATTTAAATACCCTATAAGCCTATAATATATTTTACATATACAACAGAACCTTGTACTTGATCCTAACTAATATATAATTTAATCCTTATTGGAAGCAAAACCAGCCTATTGGGTTTATTTTTTTTTGTTTACATGAATTTCTAGTAGACTTAAGGGATAAAAATCCAAATTACAGAAAGATGCATTATTCGGAAAACTCCAGGTCCCAAGCATTCTGGATAACGGTCCCATAACTTTATGATCAATTATTGAACATCTTTTTTCGGTTAATTAAGTTGTATGCTCGCCATATGTTTTTGATTTACGCTAAAGAATGCATAGGAATGTGCTGTGTATTGCTATAGTTGCTTGTATGTGTACTACGCTCCATAACTGATGTGTAGTTGCAGTTGTATTATTAGCAAATATTAGGCACATTGTTAATGTTTCCTGAATCATACCCAGCCTGTGACTCAGCCTTCAGGAGAGGAAGAGGTCTGGAGCAATGATGCTTATTTAACATGCAGGTAAGATATTTACTTTTCAATATGTTATTTAATTTCAGCTTACTGCATCTAATACAGGTTTAACATTAAGTAGTGGTTAAATGCACATTGAGGCATGCAGTTGTGTTTTGAATAATAGCAGTGTGTTAAAAGAAAATTAAGCTCAAAATCCCTATAATAGTTTTTATTTCCATATACACAAATGCATTGGGAACACTGCACATTCTATTCCATATGAAAACATGAAGTATCAATTTTGTGTTATTCCTTAGTTAAGAAAGGGGAATATTAGGCTGTTCCAAAAAATAGTAGTGTCTTAGCATTCTTCTTTACAAACTCAAATTCACTGTATAAATGTTTTTTAAGATTTTGCTTTACTTTGAATCACTAAACTAGTGTTTAGTTGTGCATGGGTTCTCAGAAACAGTGGTTATACATCTGTGTTGTACAGAGTCTGTTCTCTGAAGTGCTGTTCTTCTGAATGTCTGATCTGCCCATTTTACTCAGATGTTCAGAGAGATATGCACTATAATGCACAAAAGCCATAAATATCTTTTAAATCATATCCTTATATAGACGGTGAGTTCTAATGTCATCAGTTATAAACAGTGGGGCTCATTTATCAACACTGGGCAAATTTGCCCATGGGCAGTTACCTATAGCAACCAATCAGTGATTAGCTTTTTGAAACCAGCTGCAAGTAGAACAATGAATGCAGCAATCTGATTGGTTGCCATGGGTTACTGCCCATGGGCAAATTTGCTCAGTGTTGATAAATGACCCCCAGTGAGTTCTGATGACTCGACCTTCGACCTCGTGTTTTTATATGGTGATGAAACTCCTTGATTACTTATAATATCCTTATATTTTACAAGAGGGGGTACTTTATTCACTAGATAATCAGCAAGCACAACATTTGCTTAAATAAGGGCCATAATTGACACTTATTTCACAGAATGAATGACCTCGCTAATTTGAACTCCGCCTTGTTACTATTTGAAACAAGCTATTTTTATTTTGAACACCTACAATTTTGAACAAGCCTTAAAGGAATAGTTCAGTGTGAAAATAAAAACTGTGTAAATAGATAGTCTGTGCAAAATAAAAAATGTTTCTAATATAGTTATAGCCAAAAATGTAATATATAAAGGCTGGAGTGAAAAAATATCTAATAAAACAGCCAGAATCAACTTCCTGCTTTTCAGTTCTGTAACTCTGAGTTAGTCAGCGACTTGAAGGGGGGCCACATGGTACATTTCTGTTCAGTGAGTTTGTAATTGATCCTCAGCATTCAGCTCAGATTCAAAAGCAACAGATATGACCCATGTGGCCCCCCCTCAAGTCTCTGATTGGTTACTGCCTGGTAGCCAGGGTAACCAGTCAGTGTAGACCAAGAGAGCTGAAAAGTAGTGTTCTGACTGACATGTTATACATCAAATCACTCCAGCCTTTATACATTGCATTTTTGGCTAACTAACTATATTAGAAACATTTTTTATTTTGCACAACCTATCTATTTACCTAGTTTTTATTTTTACACTGAACAATTCCTTTAATGATTCAATTAGATAGAATCGGCAGCATGAATGTCATGATTGTTGGGTCTGTTGGTTTTCTATTACTCTACTACACCTAGTAGTAAATTATTTGCTGTGTAGAAATATAATTTCTACCAAAACATTGATTGATCAGGTTAGTGATGTCGGACTGCTATTATTCTGGACACAACTGAATTGAATAATAGTAAGGAGCAGTTCAATTCCAGCCAGTGCATTACAGTTGTAACTTCTTTATTTCACTAAATATAACATTCACAGAGGAAAAACAGGAAAACCAGGCCATAATTTTGCTGTAAAATCTGGGAAAACAACCCATTAAAGGAAAACTATACCCCCAAAATAAACACTTAAGCAACAGATAGTTTACATAATATTAAGTTTCATATTAAAGAATCTTACCAAACTCTAATATATAAAAGTAAATATTGCCCTTTTACATCTCTTGCCTTGAACCACCATTTCGTGATGGTCTGTGTGCTGCCTCAGATCACATGACCAGAAATACTACAACTCTAACTGTAACAGGAAGAATTTTTGAAGCAAAAGACAGATCTGTCTGTTAATTGGCTCATGTGACATTGTTTGGGGGGTATAGTTGGGGGTATAGTTGTGGTGGGTCCACAAAAAATGGTGTCAAATGCAAAAATGTTTGAATGTATTTTTAATCACTGCAATTTTGTTTTGTATCAGTTTGCGTAAAAATATTTTTAGGGGAGTAACTGTTTCTTCTCTCTGGCACTAAACAAATGTTTTATTAGATCTGCCACTTATATAGAAGCCATAGACACAGATTGTAATGAGGCTGGGCCTAGTGGCGTCAACAGCAAGGCACTTGGAATTCCTCCTACTGGAAGTGGACCGCCTCTGACATTTATTGGTCATCAGGTAAGTCTCTTTCAAAGACTTTTAAAGGTACATTGACCTAAAAAAATCATTGAATTTCAACCAGGCATGCGCCACTACCGCTACTTTAATATATAGATACATATATAGATTACAATGTAAACAGAATATCTTTGTTCATTCTTTTTAATTTATATTCATTGAGCTGCCATGCTGCTTTACCGCTGAGATATCCTCTATAGCCACCAAAGGTACTCTGTTTAAAGGAGAAGGAAAGGAAAAACTAAATAAACCTTATCAGAAAGGTCCACCTAAATATAGCAGAAAACCCTCAAAGTAATGCTGCTCTGAGTCCTCTGTCAAAAGAAACAGCATTTCTTTCCTTCTATTGTGTATACATGGGTTTCTGTATCAGACTTCCTGCTTTCAGCTTAAACCTCCTTGCCCCAGGCGTGAGCATGCTCAGTTTGCGCCTCTCCCTCCCCCCTTCTCTGCTGTAATTTGAGCCCAGAGCTATAAGTGAGCAGGGTGAGACTCAGGCAGGAAGTGATGTCACACCAGGCTAATACTGCAGCTGCTTTCCTAAACAAACAGAGAGCTTCTAGTGCTTTTTACTCAGGTATAGTAAAACATTCTGCAGCTAATCTATTGCCTCCGTAGCTTTCCTTCTCCTTTTAAAGTTTGATCTAACGTTTGTGTGTTCTCATAGGTGATGCCTGAAAAGGGGAATATATACACAGGTAAGAACATGTTATAATGCTTTTATCTTTCTCAAATCCAAACACTGGATAATCAGTCGAATGCTGTCTGTAGAGAGAAAGTATAATACAATACTGTGGGCATTAAAATAGATATGGGATCCGTTATCTTGAAAGCTCCATTTTATTCAAATAATCCAAAATATTTTAGATCATTTCCTTTTTCGCTGTAGTAATAAAACAGTACCTTGTATTTGATCCAAACCAAGATGTAACAAATCCTTATTGGAAGCAAAACCAGCCTATTGGGTTTATTTAATGTTTACATGATTCTCTAGTAGATTTAAGGTTTGAATTTCCGAATTATGAAAAGATCCATTATCTAGAAAACCCTAGGTCCCCAAGCATTCTGGATAACTGGTCCGATACTCCTAGGCTGTACTTATTGATAACGTAACCAAACTATAATAACATCAGGAACTTTTTTTTCAGGTGCACTCCCACCTTGGATGATTCCTGATGAAGAGGGGACTGAGGTGCAGCAAGAGATTGGCCCATCACATGAAGAATTCCTAAAACAAAGTAAGGGAGACAGGAATTAGAATTGAGTCCTGGTCAGTCTAGGAGGTCCTTCTAATAAATGAGGGGATATTAAAGGTAAAGTGTGAAGGTTTGTACAATTACTGTGCAACTTTTAACTGACCAAATCCAATAATAAAACTGTAGTTTAGGGTCTGCAAGTAGAAGTAGATAACTCACCACAAAAGGGAAGAGGCCCAGGTGCACCACCCTCAGCCCGGGGAGCAAATAAACCGAACAAAACCTTTTGGAGCAGGCACTCAATGAAGGCAATCTTCCACCAGGCAGATAAATTCAAAGTGAAGTTTATTGTGTCCACAGCCTTGTGCGTTTTGTGATAAACCCTTGCATCATAGGCTATCATAATATATAGGCTAACTGACCAAACCCAGGCCACTTCTCTGATTTGCAACTGCAGCTTGTCCCTTTACCACGGTACCCCTGGCTACAGTAACCCTTGTACAGGGCTGGACTGAGAATTAAAATAGGCCCTGGCATTTCAGGTACACAGAGGCCCAAACAGCCCCCACCAGCCCACTAAATACTGACTTTCTATGGCACCTTATAGCAGCCCCTCTGGCATTTGCCAGAACCCACAGATTGCCAGTCCGGGCCTGCCCTTGTACCCCCTTAATGGTAGCCAGGAGTCCAGTTTCTGCACTAGATGATAAAATGCACTGTGAACCATCATCCAATACAGTTCAGGCTGTTTAGCTTCTGCCTGTGTTTCCCTGCTCAGAACTGAAACGTTTTAACTCTGTGAAGATCCTGTCCTGGCCCTCCTTGTTAGCCTAAGTTATTGCGTTATCTCTTTTGAAGGTCAAGTCTATTACCAAAAGCAAGATTATATCCCCTACGCTACTGTAAATTTCAATTTGCAGTCTGATAAACAGCTAAATTTGTCTTCAGCCTTTTATACGGCTCTAGTGCACATATAAATGCAGTTAGAAGTGTTATGAATTGGTGCGTCTGAGAAATCTATTTCCTTTTTGCCAAGTGTCAGGAGAGAAGGCTCAGACTTTTCCATCCATCCAGAAGTTAGAGAATTACTTCAGACGCTCTAGGTTGAATAAAAGCTTCTCGTTTAAAGAAACAAAGGTTGTGGAAGGTCTGTGAGGATTAAAATTGGTAGGTTCTATATAGCTTTTGCTCTTTTGGCAGTGCCAGAAGGGCACTCTGGGTAAAGCAATGAGAGCCTTTGGCAGCTTCTAAAGCCTCTTTCTGTTTTCCAACATTTTAGGATCAGTCATTTCTTAGTAACAAGTTGGGGGATTTAATCTCCAAGACATGAAGATGTCCTTTCTCAAGCGAACATGAATGGTTGCTTTCACAGGTTCCCAACTTAGTTGGAAGACTGTTTGCTTTTATGGGGGTCTCTGAAGGTTGTTTAAAGACCAAATCGGTCTTAACAAAATCAGATTTATTGGGGTGCTTTATGTTGACCAATTACCTGTGTGCCCTTAGTCTAAAAGAAACCCTGTTAATTAAAGAAGTTCACAGCCACACAAGGCAGATGCAAGCAGTGCTTGAAAAATGGGTGTGACCCTAACACACTGCACTTCCACAATAAACGTTGGCCAAAGGCTTGCCCTTGTCTGCTTTTTTTTTTTTTATACATTACCTTGCTTGGAACATCGGCAATCCATCCAGTACCATGCACAAGGCTTTCCCCAGAAGGCCAGAGTGTGATCCACTATCTGTCTAAAGTAAACCCTGACACTGTACCATGGGACACAATAACTAAGTAATATGACAAATCTTAGCTGGCTATTTGAATGTAAAATAATATTTTCCTTTGGCTCCTGCTTGAAAATGAGTTAAGTGATGCCTGTTTAGCATGAAGATTTTTTTTTTTTTAATCCCTTTTATTAGAGGAGAAGATGAAGCTAAAGAAACTTCCTCCTAACAGAGTAGGCGCAAACTTTGACCACAACTCCATTACAGATGAAGGCTGGCTCCCTTCGTTTGGCAGAGTGTGGAACAGTGGAAGAAGGTGGCAGTCTCGGTCAGTGGTATTTCTAGATTTTAACAAAAAAACTATTTCCATAGTGATAGGGTGTACTGGTTGTTAGAGGCTACTCCAACTTAAATTGGTTCCTTCATGTTGCCCTGAACTTTAGTGGAAAGCTGTTATAAACTGTGCCACTGTCAACAGCAAAGATTGTTAGGCTACTTGTTCCGTGTCACAGCTGGTCCAGAGGTGTAGCAAACGTTTGTGCACTGGTTAGCCACAAGTAGGCCATAGCACTTGTTAACCTTGTTCGTATAAAGCATTAGATGTTTTGGCGCTGTACAAGTCCCATGATTTCCTTCAATCAGCACTTTTCTGTGTTTTATACTATATTAGTGTTCCATAAGTAATCCTAGTTATGCATAAAATATCATACTTCAACCTGCCACCACAACTGTGTTATATAAAGGACTTGGAATTCTTTAGGGGTCATTTACTATTCCCCTAGATGCAAGTGCAAGACACCAAGAGGCACAAAGGGGGGCAGTGGGTGCACTATGCACATTGTAGTTGCCATATGATGCAAGGTATAGCTCAAATTGTAAAAAAAAAATGAAAAAAAAATGAAAAGCCATGGCACACAGCTCAGTTTTTTTTATTATGCCTCACCGTTCTACCAAAGCTTTATTTTAGAATGATTTAACCACTTATTTAGAAATAAGAAACACTACAGTGACTTAGGGCTAACTAAAGCCCCCCAAAAGTAGTATACTTATAACTCTTCTTAGGGCAGACATGAGCTTGGAAAGACACGAATTCAGAAAGTAATACCTTATCTATTCGAAGGAAAGATTCTTGTAGGATCTAAGATGCAAGTGATATACAGTAAAGGCAAAGCTTTAATTTTTTTATCTTATTCAAATCCTTCTGACGTTATTTCTCATGCAGCCATCAGTACAGAACGGAGGCAGGTGGCAAAGATGCAAAGAAGAGGAGGTGTGATGAGGACTAACCGGATTAATCTGTTTCAAATAAACTGTTTACAGCACCTTCATTTCTGTAATTTTTGTGTGGTGCCAGAAATTCGCTTTTTTTTTTTTTTCTCAGGAGCTGGAACTAGGGGTAGACAAGTGCTACTATGGTTTATTGACACTCCAACCAGGCCTGTTCTCTTACTTGCACTTGAGAACTGTTCTACATTTATAATCAGAATATTTGCACCAGGGTCACATGTGAAAATTGCTCCCTTTAAATTGAGAGGTGTTATCTTAAGGGCAATTTGGCTTTTAGTACCAATACTAGGTTTGTATAAGTTACAGTAACATTTGTGTAACTAGTGTGCATCCTTGTAAAGTTTATAGTTACATGAAAGTTGACTGCAGTGAAGGGGGGGTTTGATTTATAGTTTTATATTTTATTTCCTGTACTGGCTACTGTCAGAATGACAGACTAGGTCCTAATCAAACGGGTGGCCCACCAAGTTGAGCTTTAACTGAAAAATCTGAAATTGACAAACTACCCACCATTGTGATAAACTACACAAAAAGAGGCAGATTATGGGGGAAAATAAAATACCAAAGTAACTTCAATTTAGCTTAGTACAGAATTTGATTATACTGCAGCTAGAAAAAAAATAGAAGTTTTTTCGTAGGACACGTAACCCGAGATTTTCCCACTTTGATACTGATTGACTGACTTTCAAATCGTAAACAAGTCTCTGCATGAGTTTAGATTAAATCCATTAGAAAAAAACCGTAACATTGCATAATATTTTAATGATTATTGGTGCTGCCAATCCTTTCCCAAAATCACATGAAAGTTAAGGAGAGTGAGACCATGTGTATCTGGAAGGTCCAACTCCTGAAGTCGGTTTTGTAGGAAAAATTACTTTGCACCATAAAAACACAAGAACACTCCAATCAACTGTGAGAAATGCAAAAAGCAGGGGGTTCTATTTTCTAACATATTTCTAATATTGGATAAGCACTGTTTCTGGGAACTGCTGCACATCTGCGTTGCATGGAGTCGACCAACTTCTGGCACCTGTTCCATTTCTTGGCTTTGCCTCAGAAAATGAGAATTTCACTTATCTCCTTACCGTAAATTCCCTTTTCTTCTAGTCCTGTCTGTATGCATGGGTAGTGTTGCTCAGATAACGAGGAAGGACCTATATACCAAAGCCAATCAAAATGAATCATGACCTATAAGACCACATGACTTCCTCCTCACCAGTGTTATACATTTGCCATAGCAGTACAGAGACCAAATACATTTGGATGGTAAACCTTGTACTGACATGTCCGGACTAGAAAAAAGGAAGACTCTTATTATACTTACTGTGATTCTCCTTTTCTGGCCACCCCCCTGGTCAGCATTTACTCTCAGGTATTCCCTCCCTCTACAGATGTCTCCCAGCAGTCATAAAACCCCACCCTTCAACTCCTGTCTATGTAAAAAGGTCTAAAATTCAAGGGGATGCTGACCAGGGGGATGGCCAGGAAAGGAGAATCACAGTAAGTGTGATGGGATTCATTCTTTCTTTCCCTGGTCAGTATTTACTCTCGGGTGAATACCCAAGCAATAACAAGGGAGGGAAAACAACACAACTGATGCAGAACTTTTTAATTAGAACTTAATGAGGTCTAACCCCCTCAGGTGCCTCTTCCCCTTGCAACAAG
This sequence comes from Xenopus laevis, assembly GCF_017654675.1. Classification (NCBI taxonomy): domain Eukaryota; kingdom Metazoa; phylum Chordata; class Amphibia; order Anura; family Pipidae; genus Xenopus; species Xenopus laevis. Next base: position 70,383,550 of record NC_054384.1, read on the forward strand.
TAAGCTCTTTTGATCACTGTTATGATCCATATGCGAAGAGTAGAAACAGCAGCCGCCTGCCCCTTCCTAGCACCGACAGGGACAATAAAGAGTCTCTCAGACTTATGAAAATCTTTGGTAGTGTTCAAATACAACGCCAAACACCTTCTTACATCTAAGGCAGCTGGGATCTCATCCAACTTCTCCAAACTAAGGGTTGGAAGGAATGATAGGCAACTGACCACAAAAAAAATTTACAAAATGCAATCTACAAAGTAAGGTAAGTAAAAAGTTTCCATCGTGTGTTCCCTCAGAGACTATAGGGACTTCCACAATACCGTGGAAGAAACAAAAATTACCCACTAGCTGCCATAACCATACCCTGGCACAAGCCGCTCATTAGTGATACCATCCTAGCCACCACCAGCAGACCAGATTTTTTACACCAAAAACTGGCAGCCTATTGGAGTCATCTTCTAGTTGTGCACTGGCTATGTACTCAATCCTCAGCACTTACTTTTTACGGTGGCCATACACAGGCAGATTAAAGCTGCAAATATCGGTCCTTTAGACCAATTCGGCAGCTAATCTGCCAGTGTATGGGTGCTTCCTACAGGTCTCCCCGATCGATATTTGGCCAAGATATCAATCAGGGAGCTTTGCTTTTTCTGGAAATCGAAGACCGCATCGGCTAGTTGATGCGTTCCTTGTCCTGTCGGCGTGCATTCTCTTATTTGTAATTTGAACGTTCGGATAAGCACAATATCACCATGTTGTTGGTGGGCATAACGGGGAAAGATCCTTGCCAAATGAGCAGATCTAATAATATATGGCTACCTTTACTGTTCTAAATAAAAGATAAGGCTTTACACTCTAGCCCCCCCCAGCTCATAGCCGTGTAGATAACAGTCTAACCAGAAGATCATTCAACCACAGAGCCAATTCCACACCCATGTAAAGATATCCTACAATGCAGGGACACCTGCAAACAAGGCTACAGCACAGGTCACTTGGGGAGCCAAGCTTGCTACAGTGAATTTCCACAAGAGATGGGTGTATTCCTCAAAAACCACAAGGTTTTGAGGGGGAATAAAATAGTGCAGTATTTCAAAATAAATTATGATATTTTTAGTGAACTTGCTATGTTCGAATATAACCGCATGTGAATAAAAAATCATGCACCACCACCACCACCAGGAGTTAATATTTAACCAGTGTAAAAGTTTGTAACTTAAGTGGTGCTAGAGGTATTTCGGCTATAGTCCTTATTTATATATCCAAGTTTTGACACCTATGATGTTTAGAGTTATAGTTGCACAGAAGCCCACACTCCGTTCCTAGTGTGTCTGCCAGGTTTTTATACTTAGAAGAAGTAAGTTGATACAGGCATATGTAATTTGAGCGTCTCAGTCTGCTTTCGTTCTCCTTAAAGGCGAAGGAGAGGCAAAAAACATCACCTATCTACCTCTAATGTACTCCTCAATATCTCCTAAATCGCTAAAGTTTTAACTCACCCAGGCCAATCCTATCATTTGAAATCCGTCTTGTTGTTCTGGTCGCATTTGTAATAACACAGGCGCCATGTTTGTGAAGTACAGGAAGCTTCGCTCTGCCTCATTCTACTTATTGCGTATGTGCGGGGAAAAAAAGCCTTGACCCCAGGAGCGAATATTTTCTCAGCGCTGCGCACCACAAGCTGTTTATTATATTATTATATTGTCCCCTCGCTGCGCACCGAAAATCCTTGCTTGCTGCCCCCAGTATACTGCAATAAATTATGCTTCTGCGTCTACTTAGTACTGAGACGCTAATGATCTGATTGGCTGGGGGGCGTGGTGTTTGGGGTCAATGATGACACGCATAGCCGAATTTGCATGCGCGTCATCAACATAGGGAAAAAGCAGAGCCCTAAGACATGAGCAAAGAACAGAAATTTTGCTATACGCACCTCAAGGCTGCCTCTGGCAGCAGGGAGGAAGACACCTGCAGATTTAGTGACGTCACCCGAGTCACACACGCCAGTCTACGCAGAGCTGGGCCGGCCTTAGGCCTATTGGACCAATTGGGCCCAATAGGGCCCCGCACCTCTGGGGGCCCCGCGCCACAGGGCAGCACAGATAATATTTCCCTCAGCACATGATGCTGCCTGGCCTGCCCCCAACTTTGAGAGTCCAGCCCATCCCCAAATCCATAGGTCCATCCCACCCCCAACTCTGATAAGCCAGTCTATCCCCCAACTCCATAGGTCTAGCCTGCCCCCAACTCTCATAGGCCCAGCTTTCCTCCAACCTTGATAGGCCCTGCCTGCCCCAATCCAACCAAGCCTGCTCCCAAGCTGAATCGCCCCAGCCTGCCCCAAACTAATTGGCCCAGTCCACTCTCCTATTTCCTCCCTCTCTCTCTTACCCTGTGTGCCCCTATTATGTGCCAGTATTTCATCCCTCTCACTCTCTTACCTTGTCTGTCCCTTTCCTTTCTATTTTGTGCCTGTATGCCCTTATTTTCCTAAATACTTGGTGTGTCAGTAGCCAGCAACACTTTGTCTAGGGGCCCCGCCAACATGGTCCCAATTGGGCCCCACATTTGATAGGATCAGCCCTGACGCAGAGCGCTCTTGCTTCCACATACCAGCAGGCAGACAACTTTGGAAACCTGCAGTGAGTTATCTGTAGTGGGTAAAAAGGAAGTAACGTGTGGAAGCGTTATAAAATTTTTATAAATAATTCAAAATTGCACTCACAAGCATTCCTCCATTAAAATCGCTTTAAAACCAAAGTGGCATTTCGGTCTATTGTTCCGAGTCCTTTGCGTAACTGAACCGTCCAATGTGTTCACCTTAGTCCAGTGTAGTTTCCTCGGGTCACCAGGATCGGAGTGTGGGCTTCTGTGCAACTATAACTCTAAACATCATGGGTGTCAAAACTTGGATATATACTGTAAATAAGGACTATAGTCTTTTTTTGAGGGTGGAGGAGAGCCCTGCTGATTGCCTGATTGGGGAAACACCTTTCGTTCTAGACGAGGATCAACTACTTAACTAATTGCTACAGTGAATGCAAAGCTTGAACCCAACCTGCTTCCACACACTACAAATTACTGACTTCAAGAGGCTACTGAACCAAGCACTGTGAAGGCAAATTGCTGATGCTAAATCTGTTAACCAGTCTCAAAGCCCATCAGTACCATCCAACAACCATGCATGTAGGCACTGGCCAGCCAATGCACATGCTACTTGTGTTGCACAAACAAATCACCCTGCATGCAATGAACCACCCAGATACCACACATGCAAACCACATAAGACTGGAGCAAAGGTCAGATATAAAACCAGCCAACCCTGAACTTACCAACAGCTGCTGAATCCAAATCAGCACAGAACTAGCTACTTCTTACATAACTCAAAGTGACCACCAGCTGCAATGTGAACCTACCCTGGAGTAAACCCAGCTGCAAAGGATGCCAAAAGCTTCTGCATAAAGCAACCCTGAATGCAGGGACAGATATTAAAGCCAGAAGCCCCACTAACTACCCCGGAGGAAGAGCAATGCTTGCCACTAGTCATAGCAAAATCAGCAGCTATGACTGCCAAAGCAAAGGCCGGCAACCATATGCGTTAAAGGTCACCACAAAGGCCTATATAGCACCAAGGGCTATACCAAAGACTAAGAGCAATGGAAAAAGAGGGGCCTGGTGCACACTGATCCCCATCATCCCATCCTGCTTCCGCCCCACACACTCCCTGCCCCGACTCTGCCCACTCCCGACCCAGCTTAGGGTCATCGCAGGTAGGAGAGCGGCTGGGGAGAAGGGTTTTTATTACTAGCTATAGAGGAAGCAGACCCCCACAGTCCAGCCCCCCCCCACAACGGCAGGGTCTGCTTTCTCTATCGTTACGCCACTGTTCTTCAGCACGTCTGTTTTTTCAACAATGGGACTTTGCAAGGGCTTCTTGCCGATAGCTTGGCTTCACATAACATAGTAACATTGTTAGGTTGACAAAAAGACACACGTCCATCAAGTTCAGCCTTTTAACTCTATTTTAACCAGCCTAACTGCTAGTTGATCCAGAGGAAGGCAAACAAACCCATTTGAAGCCTCTCCAATTTGCCTCAGAGGGGGAAAAAAATCCTTCATGACTACAAATTGGACTAGTCCATGGATCGAACATAGGTGTCTCCTAATTGTAACAGAACTCACAGGTAACTTTAGACCTTTTTTGATCTTCCTGGAGCTGATCATTGGCTGAGTCTTTTCCATTTTGGCAGTTCTTCTATCCATTCAAATGGTAGTTTTCCATTTTTTTCAGTCTTTCAGATTTTGGTTGCCATTTGAGAATTTTAGCTGAGCAGTCTATCATTTCCCCCTCTCCAATCAACTTTTTAATCAGAGCAGTTTCCAGTTTAAGTGAACTTTGGAGAAGCCGCACACCACACACTCCCAAAGGTTCTTATCCTGGTGCCCAGTGATAGAGGAATCAGCCGCCTCACAACAAGGGTAAGAAGAATTTCACCGGCACACAGGAGTTGCAGTAGCAGGGCAAGCCCTTGCAATTTTATTATGCAGTAGTGCAACGTTTCGGGGTCACGCCCCTTTGTCAAGCAGTTTCCAGTTTAGGCTATGGCGCTTTCGCTAGCGTATTTATGCAGCGGTCCACCTTTTTAAAAAACGCGGCGCGAGCTGCAGCGGTTCTCCATATCCTAACAGCTAATATTCTTATCAGTTACGGTAGGGGGCGCTCAATCCCTTATAATACCTGTGTGATACTCAGGGTCCACTGTATAATTTAGTCCACAGCCTTGTGTCTTTTATGGTCACAGAACCCCTCAGTTACATCAAACATCCTTGTCATTTAATGTCCTTAAAATTTACAGTAGGGGGGTAAGAATCCTTAATCATATATGAGTGATAGTTCCCTGACTAACTCAGCCTGCAGCCTCATGCTTTTATATGGTAACAGAAACTCTGACTTCTAATATACTTATAATTTGCCATAGGGGTACAATTATCCCTTATACTCAGAGTCTCATGTATAACTCAGCCTGCAGCCTTGTGTCTTTATATGGTCATAGAACCCAATATAAAAGAAGATTGAAAAGTACCCCCGCTTGATCAATTAAACTAAAGCAGTCACAGTCTTCTAGCCTTCTTCAATTGCCTATTGTGCCTATGGCCACAGAACCCCACACTGACATCTAAAATCCATTTATATAAGGTAGGGGGAAAAGTATTCTTTATAATACACGAGTGATACTCACAGTTCTCTATATAACTCTCTATATAAGTCTTCAGCTTGTTCCTTTATATGGTCACAGAACCCCTCAGTGACGTCTAATAACCTTATAATTTATTGTAGGGGGTACATTATTCCTTATAATACACGAGACAGACTTGGAGACCCCTGTATAACTCAGCCTGCAGCCTTGTGCATTTATATGGTCATAGAAACCCTCCATGACCTCTTCTAATATTCTTATACTTTACAGAAGGGGATATTGTATCCTTTTATTACACACATGCCATGTTTGCAGTTCTGCTGTTAAATCAAAGCATGAAAAGCTTCACTTAGGAAAGAGAGAAAAAGTATATTAAACAAATATGAGCAGAAAATAAATTGCTTGAATTGTGTACTTACCTGGAAGAAGAAAGACATTGGGGCTTATTCGAAGAGAGAGAGCGCAGTCATATGGGGTTGGATACCCAACACTGATGTGCATGGCCACTGTATAAAGATACACATGGTGCAAATGCCTGTTTGAATAAATAAGCCCCTTTAAGAGTTAAGTGAAAATCATTAAAGGGCATTTCAAAGTTGGCTACAGGGGGTCACCATCTTGTAACTTTGTTAAACATCTTTGCAAGACTAAGACTGTGCACATGCTCAGTGTGGTCTTGGCTGCTTAGGGATCGTCATAAACAAAGCTGCTTGAGTTCTGCATGGCTGGGAAGTAAGGTGGGGGCTCCCCCTGCTGTTCATAAGTATGATTGTTTCCCTGCTCAGCAGTTAGGGACCGTCTGACAATTCCCATCCACAGCAGTAAATGAAGGGAGAATTTCACTGCATACAGTCAGGTTTCTTATAAAAACGGTACACATTTTTTAATTAAAGTATATTGGAGATAGGTTTCTTTTTCATTAAAGAAAGTAAAAATGGGATTTTATTTTTTTGCCTTTACATGTCCTTTAAATAACATTTTTACTCAGAATGATAACAGGGATGACTGCCCAAGTCCCTGCGGAGAAGCACTGGGGCACACAAGAAGGGGGCTGATTATGTATAGGAGGGCAGGATGGCAGTTGTCCATCCTGCAGCTCTTCTCTTCTTTTCTGCTCTTCAAAAGTCCCAATACTCATAAACAGTCCCAGTACTCTACATAAAATGACCAATTGTGCTTATTACAGGGGAATACCTATGCTGCCATAGTTTTATGGTATCTCTCTTTACAGGCTATGAACAAACTTAGGGGATGTTCCTGCTGAACTGTGCTAAGTACAGGGGAATACCTGTGCTGCCGTAGATCTATGGAATTGTCTCTAATAACTCAAGCAACACTTTCTCTTGACTTTTAGTTTCCTACTATTCTGAATGGGAACATAAAAATGTGGCTGAAGCAGAAAAGAATTCTCACCGTCATTTACACTGACTTGTATTTCCATCTTTTGGTCATTGAACAAACCAGGAATCTGCAGCAGTAGGTTCCGGAATAACTGATGGTCAGTTGGGTGATGGTGTGATACTTCCCCCGTTCTGTGTTCTCAAATAATCTGTATCTCTCAGGTAAAATAAACAGTTTTGTGATGCATCTCCTGTGTTCCACTCGTAAGCTTGCATCTGTAGGTATTACATTTCCCTTCACAATCATTCCTACTTACACGAAGTGGCGGCTAAACCAACACATAAAATATTGAGGTGTCAGCCCTCTTAGTTAGTGCACATGAGCCTTCAAATTCCAGTGTGTCCATTTTCCTGTATGCCAGCATAAATTTGACCTTATCCATGTAATTGGTCACTTTGAAAATTACAGGCCTGGGCCGTTTAGCCTGGTTTGGTTGCGGCGGGCCTATCCTGTGAGTTCTGTCTATGTTGAGTTGTGGGGTACTGTGCATTGGGTATATTACCCTGGTAGTGTAAGTGTCACAAATTCCCATAACTCTTGCCCTCTTATTGTTTCTGGAAGGCCTATCAGGTACAAGTTGCTTCTGTTCCTGTTTTCCAGGTCCTCAATCCGGTCTATTAGTATTATGTTGGATTTTTGAAGGTGTTCCGCTTGGCTTTGTAAAGTTTCTAGCTGCGAATCACAGATTGCGGTGCGATTTTCCACCTCATCGAGTCGTCCTGTATGTTGCTTGATTTCAGTGAGCATCTCCTTGACCGAGGCGTGTATTAAGTTGAATTTCTGCTCAAATGTAGGAGTTAGCAGTTCTGCCACCGCTTTCAGGGGTGCTTCGCCAATGAGGCGAGTTGAGGCTGTCGCCTCAGGCGGCAGCGCCCCACTAGGTACCAGGGGCAGCAAAAATGCTGCTCCTGGTACTTTAAGAGCGAATTTCTGGGGGAGGGGGGGCAGCAGCAACTGCTGCTGCCTCAGGTGGCGGAGGGGCCAGGATCGCCCCTGACCGCTTTAGTTGTTTCTTGTGCCAAGGTGTGTTGCGAGTCTGTTGGAGTGCCCATTTCCGGGTTGTTTTGGCTAGATGAGGTGTGTTCTGGTGTTAGAGAGGGAGAAGTTGTCTCTTTCCCTTGTGTCTTGTTTGTCTCGCTGTGCCTTTGACTTGGACTTGGACTTGGTAAGGTATTTTTACATCTACAAGTTGAGACAATTGAGTTTTGCTGCAAACTGCTTAGTAAATTTCCTTAGCGGGTGGTCCTGTGCTTTCTTGTCAGTGAATGTGATGTTCTTAAACGTGGTGAGTCATTGAGCCCCCGGGGTTCCATGTCTTATTTAACCTGAGGCATTGTTGCAAGTAGTACTGCCGTAGAGCAGAGCCGCATCAGTCATTGTATGCACGGAGGTAAGGAGGAGACTTTAGTTACTGGCAGTAATGCAGTGTAGGATAATTTATAACTAGGTCTCCTGTAGTAATATCCTTTAGATTTGGTGCAGCTATTTATGTGTAACTTGGGCTTCTGCACATAAGCTGCCTTTAAGCTTTCTCTATTTAGGCAGTGCCCGGTATCTGTTGTGTTCCTCAGGGCAGTTGGGTCGCACTGGGCAGGTAGTTCTGCTTGGGCCGTTACCTGTTGACTGTGTTAGAGGCAGTGCAGGCTTAAATGGCATGTAAAGGCAAAAAAAATAAAATCCCATTTTGACTTTCTTTAATGAAAAAGAAACCTATCTCCAATATACTTTAATTAAAAAATGTGTACCATTTTTATAAGAAACTGGACTGTATGCAGTGAAATTCTCCCTTCATTTACTGCTGTGGCTAGAAATTGCCAGACGGTCCCTAACTGCTGAGCAGGGAAACAATCATACTTATGAACAGCAGGGGGAGCCGCCGCCTTACTTCCCAGCTATGCAGAACTCAAGCAGCTTTGTTTATGTCGATCCCTAAGCAGCCCAGACCACACTGAACATTTGCACAGTCTTAGTCTTGCAAAGATGTTTAACAAAGTTACAAGATGGTGACCCCCTGTAGCCAAATTTGAAAGCATAAATTATTTGTTTGATAAGGCTTGTGGTGCAGTAAGTTCATGTTTATATTTAGTATACAAAATACAGCATTTCTAGCCTTATTCTATTTTAGACTTTACATGCCCATTAAGTCAGGTATGGCACAGTATAGGCAGGTAAAGTTGTTTCCCTCGTGCCCTCTGTTGCCTTGCTATTCTACTGGGTGCTTAGTCAATAGTTATCCTGAGTGCCTGACAACTTGAGCCTCTAGTACATTTCCAGCCCGTTTGTGTAGGGGCCTGAAGCTGCAGGGAATCAGTTGCTGACGCAGTTAGGGAGTGGGGCTTTTAGGGGCTATGGGACGGTGCGTCCTCACTGTTGTGCAGCCAGCCACGCCCCCCCCTCAGTGACTTTTAATATCCTTAGCATTTACATTAGGTGGTACATTATCTCTAATAATACATGAGTGATACTCAGTGTTCCCCGTATAACTCTGTCTGCAGTCTTGTGTCTTAACATAGTCACAGAACTACTCAGTGACTTCTAATATCCTTATGATTTAAAGAAGGGGGTACATTATCCCTAATACTACATGAGTGATACTCAGAATGCCCTGTATAACTCAACCTGCAGCCTTGACCCTTTTAAATAGTGACAGAATCTGTCAGTGACAGCTAATAACTGGACTCAAGGTCCACTGTATAACTTAAGGTGGCGTACACATGCCGATAAAAGCTGCCAACAGACCAGCAGAGTCAGCAGCATATTGGCCCATGTATGGGGCCCTCTGATGGGCCCTGTTCGTTGATACGGTCCCTCAATCAGACTGCCGGTACTCCTGCATTATGATCCAATTGTTGGGCCTTAGGACCATGGGCGTCCACAGAAAATTTTCCACGGGGGGGCAAGGAAGAAAACATATTACACAATTTACTAATACCCACATTTTGGTTTCCACACAAACCTAACAACAGCTTTTCTATAAATATTTCGAGTAGTAACTGTTGCACATGTATAGCATTGCCATTCTGTTAGTGACACAAACTCCTTGTTTGCCAGGACAACACTTGGTATTTTCTACTTTCTTAACAAAATTACTAGCCAGAGGTTTGTAGAATGTTATTCCCTGTAGAGTTCTAGTTACAACTAGATACATAGGGGCAAATTCACTATGTGCCGAAACACCTAAACGCTAGCGTCAATTCGCTAGCGTTGGCCATTTTCGTTACTTCGCTAGCGTAACTTTGCACCCTTACGCCTGGCGAATTTGCGCAACGGACATAACTACGCAAATTCACTAACGTGCACATTGTTCTGAACGCTACCTTTTACGCTAGACTTCCTTCGCCACCTCAGACCAGGCGAAGCGCAATAGAGTAGATAGGGATTTATTCAAAAAAAGTTCACATGTTTTCTAAGTCCCAAAAAACGCTGGCGTTTTTTTCTATATTATGGGTGATAGGCTGAAAAAGAACGAAAATTTTTATGGGGCTCCTCTCCTTCCCCCCTACATTTCTTAACTCGTGGCAACTTAACTATACAGTGGGCACATGTGTAGGGCAAAATAAAAATTTTATTTGATGTTTTGAAGGTTTCCCAGGCATTTGTAGTGCTGCTACAAATTCCTCCATTGAAATGTGGATTTGGCGCCGTATGCAAATTAACCATCGCTAGCGTAACTTTGCTTCGCTTAGTGAATCAACGCTAGCGCAACTTCGCAACCTTGCGCTACCCTTGAGTGCAACTTCAGATTTAAGTGAATTTGCGAAGCGCTGGCGAAACTACGCCTGGCGAAGTGCGGCCAAGTTACGCCTTGCGCAACTACGAATCTTAGTGAATTTGCCCCATACAGTGATACCTCCATTTTACATAGCCTCATTTTAAGTATTTCCATATGTTGTACAACTTTTTGTGGTCCCACCAATATTTAATGCATAATACATTTCACTGACTTTACACCATTTTTTGTTTACATATGGCAAGAGAATATCCTCTATTATGATGTGTGTGAGAGTGTGTGTGGAAATATTATGCAACAAACAATGTGTTTTTCTCTCAGTCCTCATTAAAGGAAGCACTGCATGCAAACACTGTCCTTGTCAGATTTAATTAGAAGGTGGATGCCTTCCTCAGCACCTGCTACAGTATTGTACATACAAAATATCTGCGGTTTCCAGAAACTGCTTCTGATGTAGGAGCCGTGTTATCTCTTGGAGAGGACAGGGGGGTATTTATATTAAGGCACCCAAGGGCCTGTGCCTAAGGCGGCAGGTTTTGGGGGGCGGCCCTCGGGTGCTTATAAATTTATTTTTTAAATTTAAAAAAAAAAAAAAGATTCCCCGGCCTCTGTCACGGATTTCCATTGGAAATCCGCTGACGGAGCTGGGGGGGGAAGGTGAGGGGTTAGGGTGCACGGCATAGGAGGAATGTTTAGGCCCTTGCTGGGTCAGCTGCACCCTACTAAAGCATATTTGTTGGGTGCAGCTCTAGTCTCAGTTTCTATAGACAAGTGACAATAGGCTGTGGCAATAGGCTGCAAGCTTCAAGGGATACTATGCCTTTCTATGTCTATTTAAGCCTCTGCCTGGTTGCTAGGGAGGTAGAACATTTGAAAAAAGAAAATTATTCCAATTCAAACATAAAGAGCTGCAAAAGAGTAAAGTGAAAAAACATATTCACAACAGAATACTACTGTCTGCCTCAGTGATCCCATAACTGTATCTCTCTAGCCACTGCTAAACTACAATTCCCAGCATTCAAAGCCAGAACCAGTAGCAGAGTTGTAGCTGATGGGCTAAGAAGAGGAGATCTCAGCAGGACCTTCCTTCATTGGGCATGGGAGAGTCCAGTCAGCTACCAGTGAGTTCTGATGGTGGCCCTGGTTCTATGACTGCTTAAGTTTGATGTCTGTTGTATTTTCATAAATGCACATGTGTGTGACTGATGTGATTGGCTGACAATTACTGGTATATCATGCCTTACTTGAGGATGACATCACTCCCAGCTCAGCACTGATTGGCTGAAAGCTGCCAGGGAAGGTGACTTAACAGCTCAGGCACAAGTGACCAGTATTTCATTTCTGGATTCAGAGGTAAGTGGAACAGACTTTATGGGGGGGGGGCTAAAGTCAATGATACAAGGGGATAGTTTGGGCAGTGTGGCTTCCGTGATTTATAGTAGTGCGGGGACTAGAGCCAGGCCCGGACTGGCAATCTGTGGGATCTGGCAAATGCCAAAGGGGGCTGCTGTAAGATGCCATAGACAGTCACTATTTATTGGGCTGCTGGGGGGGCTGCAAGGGCCTCTGTGTGTCTCAAATGCCAGGGCCGTTTTTAAATCCCAGTCCGGACTTTAGTCTAGAGCCAAAGCTCCCAAAATTGCCCCACTATTGCCTGCTATTATAATTGTCTGGGAAGGTGCTTGTCATGAAATTGTCCATTGGAGATGTCAGTTTGTATTTCCAGTTCCATATTTTCCAATTTTATTGGAAAAAAGGGGGGGTGTCATATTTAGTGATAAGCCATCAGGGGGTACAAAGGGGTACAACTACAAGGAAGGGGACAATCAATGATGGGGCCTTGAAAATAGTTTCTAGTGGCAGCCCTTCCCCTTCCCAAACTAATTAAACGTGTGGGTGCCAAAGTACCCAAAATCTGCCTGTGTGCCATTGCTAAGGGGAGTTAGACAACATGAGAACTTGCTGTCCCACTGACTCTAAACCTGTGCTTATCTAGCTGTGCCTTAACTACAATTCCCAATACCCCCTGTGGCTGACTTGTAGTTATAGAATATAGTGTGTTTGTTATTTCTTGTTTAGTTGTAACAGCTTTTGAAGTATTAGACCATTTACTCTGCTGCTCTTTAGCTGTAACTGTCAACTGCCATTTTCCAACTGCCATTGGCCAACTGTCCCACTCATCACTCATCCTAGTGGCCTCAACATTAGAGTAGATGATGGGTAAGGGAGGACCTGAGAAGAAAGACAAGTAGCACAAGCCTATAATTAGGGTGCCTTGTGTTATGGGTGCAGGGGCACTGATCAGAGCTTGACTGGTTATGAAAAGCCCCAGTGGGCCCATTACTCACCTGGGCCTCTAATGGGAACCAGTGTCTTCTGCCCCTATTACACCCTGCCAGTAACATACAGCTTTACAGTAATGGCACAGAGGGGGATTTGGGATGTTTTTTCCCCATGTGATTTCCAGTTCAGTTTATGGCCAATCAAATACTCACTCCCAAATGATCACTCCCGTTCATTTCTAAATTCAGTTTAATTGAGCCCTGGTGAAAGCAATTGGCATAGAAATGAATGAGGGTGATTCCAAGTGTTCATTTAACTATTAGGGCTCTTACACATGAGCGTTTTTACCTGCGCTCCCGCAGGGGAGCGCAGGAATAGACATTTTTTAGCATTTCATTATTTCAAATGGGGCTGTACTCACACAGGCGCGTGTAGGCGCCGAACGCAGGAAAAATGCAGCATGTTGCGTCTCAACCTGCGTTCGGCGCCTACATGCACCTGTGTGAGTACAGCCCCATTTGAAATAATGAAATGCGTCTATTCCTGCGCTCCCCTGCGGCTGAACGCCGAAAAACGGAACGCAGGGGAGCGCAGGTAAAAACGCTCATGTGTAAGAGCCCTTAGTTTGTGCATTGTGTCACCAGGACCCAACCTTGGTTAGCAGGGGTGTCTAGGGTCCTTGATTGAACCAATCAATTCTGTCTCTCCCAATCAGCTCCTTCATCCTATTAAAGTTTCTGCTGATTGGTGTTACTGGTTATTTATAAGGCACAGCCATATTCAGTAGCGCAGTACTGAGCTATTATGGGAAATCCAATATATACAGATATATATGTCAGAGAGATATAGATATATATGTCAGATATATATGTCAGTTCACAATCTCTTCTCTTTCTCTCTCTCCATAAAGTGAAATACGAGTGATTCCCAGTGATTCTCAGCGATTCCTAGTGATTCTCAGCGATTCTCAGCAATTCCCAGGAGCAGAAGGAGAAAGAAGAAACACAAAAGTCTTTTTAAAGACTATCAACGTTCATCAGGAGCAGAAGAACAACTTGCCCAACCCATTGCGGGTTATTTGGAAGAAGGTAAGGATCCTGCATTTTCCCGTCCAGGGCCGCCATCGGGGGGGGGGGCAGGGGGGGGAAAGTGTCCCAGGCATGAAGGTGGGCCCAGCAGTGCTGCACTTTTGAAAGAGCCAGGCCCCCCTTGAGAGCGCCCGAGCCGTGCGGCCATTTTTCAAGTCCCGAACAGCCGAAATGTAGAAGTGCCAAAAAGTCAAAGGACATGAAGTAAAAAAAAACAGCCGAAGCCGAACTCCCAAAGCGGTGAAAAGACCCAAAGCAACAAAAATAGCCGAAGTCCTGAAGCGGCTAAAACAGCCGAAGTCACGAAAACAGCCAAAAAGTGGTGAAAAGACCCAAGGTCACGAAGGGAGACGAAGTTGAAGTCCTGAAGCCATGAGTTCAATTCTACTGAACACCATTTAGTTTTTTTTGGGTTTTTTTTAATCCCCTGGCCCCTGCCACCAATGTTTTTTAAAAAAAATATTTTTTGGGGCCGCAGTTTTTTTTAAATGGTAAGAGGGGCCCTGGAGCCAATTTTTTTATAAAAAATATTCTTTGGGCCCCAATTAATTTTTTTTACTTGTAAGGGAGGCCCTGGCGCCAATGTTTTTTTTTTCAATAGCTTTTTATAACTTGTTTGTGGGGGGTTACTTTTTTAGCGCTGATGTCTGTGTGGTATTTTAACTGTGATGTGGAGTGGGCGGGACCTTGGGTGGGGCTCAGGCGCCAGTGTGGGCCAGTGTTGTATGGGGCCCGGTGATTTCTAATGGCGGCCCTGTTCCCATCTGTAATATGTATTGCTCAGTAGATGAGGCTGAAAAAAGACACACGTCCATCAAGGTCTACCTTTTTGTGTAACTTTTCCAGAGGAAAGTAGGGCCCTGACAGAAATAATGGGCTGATTTGTGGACCAAATAAAATGGGATGGTATTGTCTTAAAATGGGGACATGGGGAGCTGGTGGGGAGGAGCATTCTATATACATAAGTAAGTATTTGTTTCTAATTGGAACCATATTAAAACCATTGTTTCTGAATGAAAGGGTTCTTATTAAATAAGGTGTAAATATGCTGCTGTTTTTACCTCTTTATTGTGTTTATTTGGGGGTCTTACTTTTTTACGTTAACTCTAACCTTCCCAAATCTCTATTTTATATTACAGGAACATCAAAGATGGGCATGAGTGCAAGTAGCCGGCAATACTACCAGTGGCGCTTTGAAAAGGTAAAGGTGCTCACAGCTAATTTCCTCATTTTATTTTCTGACTGCTGAGAAAGGTATCCAAGGGGTTAAAGGAGGGGCTAACCCAATGCTAAACATGTCATATCTTCTGTGTAAATACAACGAAACAGAAATTTGACAGGGTTTAGCATAGTGTGTGCCCTGACCTCAATGTTTTCTTGCTTCTTACATTTTTCTAGCCCGCACCGTGGATCTCGCCTGATCTGGACATCTTTGAGATCAGGGATTTTGAGGATCCACGCGCGGGCCCTTATCTCGAGTGCATCAGGGACAAGATCACCTTTGACATCAGGTTTGCACTCTACGATCTGTGGATGGCCAAGGACTGCGTGAAGATCACAAAATGGTGGAAATTACACCTTAAGAACGAGTTCTGGCAGGACTACAGATACATCAAGGCCCACCTGAAACACCTCTACAAAGACCTAGAGAAGATCAACAAGGCCATACTGATTAAGAACAATGAGAGATATTCAGGTGCAGTATATAATCCATCCTTTTCTTTCCCACACTTGGTCAATAACTTAATTTTGCTTAATCACATGATTTGTGCTTAATGTGCTCCTAAATATCACAGGTGTGGGATCCGTTATCCGGAAACCCATTATCCAAGAAGCTCAGAATTATGGAAATTCCATCTCCCATAGACTACATTTTATTCAAATAATCCAATTTTTTAAAAATGATTTTCATTTTTCTCTGTAATAATAAAAAAGTTTCATGTACTTGATTAAAAACTAAGATATAGTTATTGGAAGCAAGACCACCTTATTGGCTTTATTTAATCAAACAATAAAGGTGGTGGTTAATAATAGGTCCAATATTTTAAAACAATTACATTTTTTGATGTTACTGGTCCTTTAATAATAGGTCCAATACGCAGAACTTTACTGCAAAATTGTAGCATATTAAAGCACTTGAGTTTTGCAGTAAAGTTCTGCGTCTTGGACCTATTATTAACCACCACCTTTATTGTTTGATTATATTGCTTCACTGGATGGAAGCCGTGGTTATAGGTTTACCTACTGAATCTATCGTTACTTGGTGTTGCACGGCTTTATTTAATGTTTACATGATTTTCTAGTAGACTTTAAGTATGAAGATCCAAATTATCCAAAAAAAAAACCCAGGTCCCAAGCATTCTGGATAACACGTCCCATACCTGTATAAGGATTTTACTGGGATATCACTTGCTAAGGTAAAAAAATAAATAGTCTGAGTTATCTTGTCTGGTTTTACAGGTGGTCCTCGGAACAAGTCGGCAAATGATACCAGCACCACCAGCAGATTCCTCGGTACCAAATACCGATGTACCTCAGTCTAGGCACCACATCCTCAGGAAACAGCAGTAACTATGGGACATCTCAATTCCACCAGTGATGCCCCCCTTTCATCCACTGCACTTTCACCAGCGGTGCTTTCAACCACTGTAGTTCCACCAGTGGTTCCTCCCCTTTATCCAAAATATGGTGTTATACACAGGGACTCCTTTAAGCCACTTGGTAGACCCTGCATTCCTTTTCATTCCATCCCTCCAATGGAATGGAAAGGAATGCAGCATTCATCGTGCGGCTTAAATGTGCCCTTGTTTATGCTGCCATATTCCCTTCTCTTTCTCATCCTTTCACTGCAGTCCCTTACCTTACCATATTCCCCCCCCCCCGCTTCCCTTGATTCTATTTGGCGCATTGATCGTGGGAGCAAATCCGATCGCCTTTAAGGGGTCAGGAAGGAATTTTTCCCTCTAGTGAAGGAAATCCGCTTCTCAGAGGTTTTTTGCCTTCCTTGCGATCAAAAAGCGCAGTTTATCTAATTATTAATAAAGCTGTGAATTACACAGATTAACCACAAAGTCATTGTGTGTATCTTTATTGTGGGTATTGGGCTAGGGATTTGGCAGGGATAACATATAGAGGGGGAGGGAGAGAAGTTAGAATGAGGCTCTTATAGAGCAGGAAATGGTCACATTGGTTATGTTTCTCCTTGGTTCCCAACAATGAAACAACATAAAACTACTGTGTTAGTCCTACTATCCTCCATAGGACTTATAGGAACCTATGTAATACTGAGAGCCAATACACATCCTTCCCAAATCTCACCCTAACTGGCCTTCAGACAACTTCTCCCTTTGGGCCTTTGGAAAAGGGCCAGCCCTACAGTTTAGAAGAGCCCTGATGGTCTGTGTTGGTTTAAGGAAGCCATGGAAATTAAATATTTAGGGAGAAAACCAGTTACATGCAGATCTGCAACCAAATTCTGTTTTAGAATCATCATCTCATGCTCTTTTACCTTAGTTGTCTAAAATTCCCTGGAATTAGGGAGGAATCTTCTAATTTAGCCTCCTCAGTAGATGATAACAAAGGCAATGGGTTTTTTTAAATTCTGATTTTTTTTAAATAAGCAAACATTCGAGTTTGGTGAAAATTTGATTTTATTCGAAGTAGGAAAAACCTCTAACATAACACAAATTTGAATTTTGATAAGCCTTTAAGATAGATGCAAGGTAAGAGCTGGCAGCAGAACAGCATATCACCGGGAAATGCAGGGAATGGGCTGCTATTAGTAACAGGACTGAACAGGCAAGGGAAAACACACAGTCACAGATTATAACACTACGGCATCCAGTTGCTAGGCTGGGTGTTGTGCCAGTTTAAATAGCCAGAATTCAGTTAAAAAGCGTCATTCACAGATGTTGTACTATCACGTGTTGCAAGCTTGTATTGGTGGTCTGCATTACTGGATTTAACTGCATTTTTCCATGTAGACTTGTGTTGATTATTTGCTCCATTTGCTGTAGACAGCTCCCAGTGACTTCTATATGAAATTGGCAGCTTTTAGATGCTGAAGTTTTACATTCAACTTTTACATATTTCTTGTGCTTGATAAATATTATACATAAGAGTGTGAAGCATAACTGAAATCGAAGTTTTACAGCATATAAATTGGAATCAAAGCAAAAATTCTAATTCAAATGCTGATAATTCACTCCCTTTCTATTGATGTGCTAGGTAACTATGTTCCGTAATTTTAAAAAAAAGTGGATATTTATCTTGAACTGACTGATGCTCCAGTTTCATGGCATCCGGTGGTTACTGTGAATAATAGAAATGTTTCAGCATATGCTGTTTGGGAGCAGCCAACAGTGACCTGAGGACTGACACAAACAATAATTGTTAATGAGGTTATGAGTGATAGATGCTGTGCAACTGATTATGTCCCAGGGTTTGCATTGCACTTGTCATTTGTTGCCTGTAATTCACTAGAGAAGCCATTACATCTCTTCCCTCTACTGATTCTACAGACATAAACGACATCTGGAATTCTGTTTCAGAACAATCATTTGAGAAGGTCACCGCAAGCTTACACTTTCAACATACAAACACATCATCGCCGTTTCTATTCATTTTAAAAAAAAGTTCAGCTTACAGTTGTCATTATGTGAATGGCAGGCTGCTTAATATATAGTGAATAAAGTACGCATACTGAGTGTGAAAAAAATGCAGAAAAACACCTGTGCAAAAAATCCCTTCATCTACATTTAAAGGTATGGGATCCATTATCTGGAAATCTGATATCCAGAAAGCTCCAAATTACTGGAAGGTCATTTCCCTTAGAGTTCATTTTAATCAAATAACTCAAAATGTAAAACATCCATCCCTTTTTTATGTATTACCAAAATTGTATTGTGTACTTGATCCAAACTAAGATATTATTAATTCATATTAGAGTCAAACAAATCTATTGGGTTTATTTGTTTTAATGAGTTTTAGTAGACCTAAAGTATAGAGATCTAAATTACGGAAATGTAACGCTAATCTGGGCTATCCAGACCACAGATAGTTATTGTCCAGCTAAGGTAGGAGCATGGGTTACATTGCACTCTCTCTTCAGGATCCGGGCCTTCGCTAAATGGAAGCATTTCCCCCACAGATGTTGTGAAACTACACCTCCCAGGCTACTGTGCATAAAAAATGATTGGGCGCCAGGAGGTTCTTATGGTGCAAACAAAGAAACTGTTTATTAGTCAGAGACAATGACCTCAGGTTTACTCACATCACAGTGGGTTAGAGGAAAAAGGCACAGGCACATCACATGCAGCTTTACACGTGCTGACGTTCCCTTAGGACGGATTTGGCAGGCATCCCACTTCACCTCCGCAACATATTCCGGTAGCGGTTTCTAGATCAATCTCAGGGCAATCATCTCTCCTGAGTGCCTCTCCACTGGGATCCCTATTCTACAGGCAATATGGCCTGGGAGCGTACCTCCAATCTATCACTCCTATGTTGGACCTCAGAACTGCTCTTATTTAGCTCAACCCTGACTAAATCAGACTCCTATAGTGTATTAGTACTGGGAGCTCATCTGACACTTTCTATTCAGTGTCGGACTGGCCCACTGGGATACCAGGAAAACTCCCGGTGGGCTCAGGTGTCAGGGGGCCCTCATGCTGCTAAACATTTAGCATATTTCATGGCCATTCCCTATTTCTATGAGAACAAAGAGGCCAAATAGATGGAATAATAGATTATAGTATGTAAAGAAAAGAGAATAGGAGAATAGAGGTTGAGTGAGGAGAGGAAGAATAATATTTCTGAGAGTGGGCCCCTGGTCTAAGGTTTGTTGGTGGACCCCTGGTGTCCCAGTACAACACTGTTTCTATTCCTCATTTACGGGGTTGCCTGGTCCCCGACTTAGACACTAGAGGACCTGGTCCCTCTAGGCACATGGCTCTGTGCCTTGCTGTACCCAGGCTCCCCTGGGCACACCCAGCTGGATCAGCATCCAGCAGCCAAAGAGGAAGAGGCCACTCCTTACACACACTATAGTGCAATGTGGCAGGAAGTGGTCATTACACCTCTTGACCAATAACACTGAGCTACACAGGATTTTGCCTAGTAATGGAGAAAAGGGTAGGGCCTTAAAGCCTTAGGGGCAGATAAACTCCTATGGACCCCTACAGAAAGATCCCCTATACAGAAAATCCCAGATCCCAAACATTCTGGATAACAGGTCCCATACCTGTACTAATTAAATGTGCTCAACCTTAACTTATACTTGTGGGGTCATTTATTTATTCCCCTGTTGCAAGTGCAGGAGTTCCAAGGTGCACAAAATACAACCCCTTAGAGCTGATTCACATTGGATTGGCAGGGGCTATGTGCAAAGTACAAGGTAAGATGCAAAGTGCTAAAGACATGTCTGTTTTGCACCTGGTCCTTCACTTTGTAAACA
This sequence comes from Xenopus laevis, assembly GCF_017654675.1. Taxonomy (NCBI): domain Eukaryota; kingdom Metazoa; phylum Chordata; class Amphibia; order Anura; family Pipidae; genus Xenopus; species Xenopus laevis. The sequence goes on from NC_054384.1 coordinate 70,403,698, forward strand.
AGAATGTTGGTCTCTGTGTCCTTCCTTAGGATATATTGAGTTCCACATTTCTGATTGATTGTTTTGCAGAAAAATATTCAGAATGATGTCTATATTGAACTTCAAAATAATTTAAGACCCCTCCAGGTGTATGTGTTAAATGCAGACATTACCGATTTGTACTTTAATATTGTGTTCACCCAAATCAAAGTACAGTCGATATCAACTATGTGAAAGAGTGTGTGTGATAGAGGGAGTGTGTGTGTGAGAGAGAGGGAGTGTGTGTGTGTGTGAGAAAGGGTGTGTGTGTGTGAGAGAGAGCAAGTGTGTGTGAGAGGGAGTGTGTGTGTGAGAGAGAGGGAGTGTGTGTGTGTGTGAGAAAGGGTGTGTGTGTGTGAGAGAGAGCAAGTGTGTGTGAGAGGGAGTGTGTGTGTGAGTGTCCACCCACCAGTCCAGTCCGATCGTTTGGCAACATCTCGCCATGTATGGCCACCTTAACTCAGACTACACCCTCTTGCCTTTAAATTGTCACAGAACCCCTCAGTGTCAGCTACTATCCATATCATTTATGGTAGGGGTCACGCAATCCCTTGTAATAACTGAACTCAGGATCCACTGTAAAACTTAGTCTGTAGCTTTGTGTCTTTTATGGTCACAGTACCCTTCAGGGACTTCTAATATTATAATTTAAAGTGGGGGTACATTACTTTTCAATTGGCCTTCATTAATGATTTTTTATAGACAATATATCCATACAATTTACAGTAGGGGGGTAAATGATCACTTCTAATCAATGAGTGATAGTTCCCTGACTAACTCAGTGAAGCCTTCTGCCTTTGTTCAGTCACAGAACCCTCCAGTGACTTCTAATATCCATATAATTTACAGAAGGGGGTACATTATCCCTTATAATAGATGAGTTATGCTACGAGTTCCCTGTATAACTCAGCCTTCAGCCTGTGCCTTTATATGGTCACAGAACCCCTCAGTGACACCTAATATCCTTTTCATTAAAATTAGGGGGAACAGTATACCTTATAATCAATGACTGATGTCCCCTGTATAGCTGAATATGTAGCCTTGGCCCATTATATGGTCACAGAACACCTCATTGATATCTAAATTCCTTAGCAAGTAACGTAGGGGCTACATTATCCATAATAATATGGAGTGAATTTCAGAGTCCCCTGAATAACTCAGCCTGCAGCCTTGTGCTTTTATATGGTCACAGAACATTTTACTGACTTTTATAATTTACAATGGGGGTTCATTATCCCTTATAATACATGTTATAGTTCCCTTTATAACTTAACCTGCAGCTTTTTCGGCAGGATTCGGCTAAATCCTTCTGCCTGTCCGAACCGAATCCGCATATGCCAATTAGGGGAGGGGAGGGAAATCGCATGACTTTTTGTCACAAAACAAGGAAGTAAAAAATGTCTTCCCCTTCCCACCCCTAATTTGCATATGCAAATTCGGATTCGGTTCGGCCGGGCAGAAGGATTTGGCCGAATCCTGATGAAAAAGGCAGAATCCTGGATTCGGAGCATCCCTAATTATAAGGGATAATATGCAAATTAGGGGAGGGAAATCGCATGAGAAAAAGATAAATATATAGGAAGGCCTGTATTTTTTTTGCAGAAAAAGTGGCAACCCTAAATACAGTATACGAGTAATTTCCACTGTGAAGCCTTGTGCTTTTAAATGGTCACAGAAGCCCTCAGTAAAATTAAAAATTCCTTTTCATTTAAAGTAGGGGGGTACAATTTGCATTAAAATACACAAGTGATAATCACAGTTCACTATATAAGTCAGCCTGCAGCCTCGTGCCTTTATATGTTCACAGAACCCTTCTAATTTCTTTATAATTTACAGTGGGGTTTCATTATCTCATATAATACATGTGTGTATAGTCCCCTGAATAACTCAACCTGCAGCCTTGTGCATTTATTTCATCATGGAACTTGAGTCTGCACCGGGCTTTGAAGAAAAGAAGAAGAGGGTTGAGCTGTGGTGCTCAACCAAACCACCAGGCAGGTGTCATTTTCTGCGATTGGGTGCACTGGGCCCAGGTAAAAGCGTTTAATTACTGCAGGGTGTCTAAAATGTAAGACTCTAAACTGCTCCAAATGATACATCAGTAGATACATTTCTTATCTTTAGCCCTGCTGAGCAGAATCTTTGAGTTTCGTTAAAGGCATCTGTTAGAATTGATACAATGGTTGCAAATATTGCATAGACGCTCCTGAGAAATGTATCAATTGTTACAAAATTGTAACAGTTCAGAATCTACACCTGGATTACCGAACTAGTAGACTGAACCACCAATACAGGAATATTACACTTAAAACTTCCATTTAGGAAAAATGGTAAAAATGGCAGTAGTGCCTTTTTGACAAAACCATCTGATTACAATCTATCACGGGACCTCGATAGAGAGAGAAAGAGATTGGTGGGACTTGAACTGCACTCAATCACACTGGCGGAGTATTACAGAAACAAGAGAATTCCTCGTGGCTTACGAGTTAAATTGAGACCTACCATCTTCTTTGAGGACACAGAGTTTACCAAACGTTATGAGCAGATTATAAATAAATCTCTTTCGATATATTATTATTGAACATTGAATTTTTGCAATTAAAGATCCCTGAGGTGCAATCCGGTAACACGGACATTAAGCACAAATTAAGACTCCCTAAGGCCAGAGGCGCTGAAGGAGTTATTCACTCACACAGGGGAAGTCATTGCCAAACACCGCAAAGTGATTGAAGACAGGAAACGTGCCTAATTCCAGTGTGATTCGGATGGCTATCTCTCCGGAACCCACAGAGAGAATGTCGCGAGGCTACACGAGAGGTCCAGCAAGCAGCACGCATCAAGGAACATCACGTGACAGGAGGGACACATAGCGCTGGAACCAACGGAGCTACAGATCAGACCATGAGGGACGCCAGTACTGGACAGAAGGAGCGCATCGCCCACGAGTAAATTTTGCGGAGGATTACACCACAGATAATACAGCATCGTCGTCCTCCTCTTCTTTTTTAGAGCCAAGGACTCCAGGTCCAACAAGGTCAGGAGAGGCGTCAGGAGACAGAATAAGAGACAACTCACATCACAACAGGGAAACTCAGATTGGCCTTTGTCAGTAATTATACCACCGCCAGCAGACAAGTTGGCAATATTATTTGTATACACTGGCACATACTACATTCCATCCAGATAGAACAGCTTTTCAAGACAAGCCACTGTTATCATACAAACAGGGTAAAAGTTTAAAAGACCAATTGGTAAGGGCAAACATTGGAGGCATAAAGGGCCATAAACGGTTTTTGCAGAATCCAAAATTTGGTACATTCCCTTGTTTACACTATGGACAATGTAGGTCGGTTATAAAGGGCAATTCGTTCTTCCATCCTCACTCAGGTAAAAAATATTTGATAAAGAATTACTACACTTGTGAATCAACATATGTAATTTATTTGTTGAAATGCCCATGCAGTTTGCGTTATATAAGCGAAACCACACAAAAAATCAGTGACTGCATTTGTAAACATAAATCCACTATCCTTAGAGAAATCACGGCACTGCCAGTGCCAGTACACTTTCCTGCAGCAAGGCACTCTGTAAGCCAACTTAAATTCCAGGTCATTGGCTCTGTGGATGAACCAAGAAGTGGGGGGTAATGGGCTTATGATGCTCAAAAAGCTTGAAATGCAATGGGTCCACAAGTTGGACACTATATGGCCCAGGGGTCTTAACAGGGAATACACACCTGCTATGTTTTTGTAGGTGACTAAATCCTTTACATACAGTATGGTGTATAATTAAGAATCATGTAAAAGATACATGTGAAAATATATATTCATATTTTTTCTTTTAATGTTACTAGTATTAAACACACTTGAGTGCTGACATTACCAACATACTACCATGTGTCTCAGGGAGGTACGGAGTACAGTATGTGGAATGGGTCACTCTGGTGTCTCAGGTGAATACTATCAATCATATAAAAACCTGTGTGTTGCAAGATTTTTTTCAAATTTTTCAATGGGCTCTATATCAACAATCTCAGAATATATTTTAATATTGAATACCAATTCTGAATATTTATTAACAATTATTGAGGATGACTAAAGACTTTCTTTTTTTATGTTCACACTGGATTACTTGGGTTGTGATGTCACTGAGGAAGGGGAGGAGACTTTATCCACACCCCTTCCTCACACTTAAAATGTGAATTATATGAATGATTGTTGCACCAGACTTGATAACAGGCCCGAGTGGTCCGAAACGTTGCCTTTTTTCTGTAGTGTTTGGGGTGAATACATTTTACACTTTTCAACAGTGTGCCACTGGAATTTCTCTCTACACCTGGATTACCGAACTAGTAGACTGAACCACCAATACAAGAATATTATACTTAAAACTTCCATTTTGGAAAAATGGTAAAAATGGAAATGAACAGTAGTTGGGTAAAAAAAAAAAATGTCTGGTGAACAACCTGAAAATAAGCATTTATGAAGGTGAACAAGCCCTTTTTTAAATTATTTTGTAGCAATTAGTTTCCATTCTGATATGAAAGAATTTCTGTTAATCACCCCCCCCCCCAATAGAATAAACTGTGGCTCTATAATAAAACATGAACTCTCCATTTCACAAATCTCTACTCATCTTTTCTAAGACAATGAGTTTTAATTGAAAGGGGCAGATTTACAGCCATATCAATAAAGAAAACTGAGTGAAAAGTAACCCTGTAACGGAGAACTTAAGCTCCCCATAGATGCAACGATTCTTCTTGCCGAACGACCGATTTAAGGGAAGTCCGACCAATCCTTCGAAATTATCGTGCAGTTAGTGGGATTCGAACGATTGTACATTTTACGATTTTTCGGCCGACATCAGTCAGGAAATTGATCAGCCATGTCAAAAAATCTTTGTCAGTCCCAGTGCAATCCATCTATGTTTGTAGGGCCAAGCAGACAGCTCCCCTTTGTTTTCCTGGCAAATTGGTTTTAGTTTGTCAATTCGTATGATCATTCAGAGAAAAGTCTCACGATGAGGATCTGATCTTTTAAAAATCTCAACATCTATGGCCAGCTTTAAGCTTCAGAAACACTACTATTGTTTATAGAAATAAGCTGTTGTATAGCCATGGGGACAGCTATTCAAAGGAGAAAAGGCTCAGGGTACACAGCAGATAAACACTGTAGTACATAATGGTTTACTGTTATCCACTACTTTAACCTGTGCCATATAGCCTTTTTTTCAATTTCCGCCATTGCTACTCAGCAGCTTGTTTATATGAACTATATTAGTGTTTCTGAAGGAAAGATCAGTTTTCCCAACACAGGGCAGCACTCCACAATATCATTACTTTAAAGTTTTTGTGTTACTGTTCCTTTAACTACAGAAGCAAGGTAGAAATGTTGTACATTATATTTTGGGCTTCTGTACCAGCCCAAGGCAACGACAGCCCTTTAGCAGTAAAGATCGGTGTCTCCAGTAGCTCCCCATCTTTTCAACTGATTCACTGCACATGCTCTGTGCTGCTGTCAGTTACTGAGATTAGGGACCAACTCAAAATATACAGTACACAGAATATAAAAAAATAGTCACTGTAAAAGTCTGATTAGTAATTAATACAGAAAATTACTACATGGCAGCACAGAAACCAGTGCAACTAGCACCAGGATTTAACAATCAGCCCTGTAGCATCAACTTATATTACAGACCAACCCAATTTTCTGCTTGATAATTTGAGACAACCCCTAAGCTTAGCTTCTCAACAGCTGCTCAGAGCCCACTGAGCATGCGAGTGTCGCAGACTTTCCAAGATGGTGACCCCCTGTGACAAGTTTTTAAGTCCTGGATTATTGCTGTTATTGAGAAGCTGAAACTTAAGAATGGTGCATTAAGTTCAGTATATAAAATGGCATTTTAGCTACATTCATTTTGTTTTTCTTCAAGTTCTATACATTGTAAAATATATGCCAATAATGGGACTAAAGTGCCACATAATCGTCCCATGCCAGACACAGGGGAAGCCACATTTTAAGCAACCCCTCAGACCCACCTACTGAACTGTGGGCTAGCAATTAAGTTTTATCACCAAGCCCATGTATGGCCATCTTAAATCACTTCGGTTTTAACACCATAATATTCCAGACACCATGTAAAGTTAAATCTGATTCAAAATGCAATGTTACTGCAGAAGACATCCCTTAAGCTGGCCAGACGCAAAGATCTGATCGTACCAATCGAGGATTCATACGATTTTTGGACCGTGTGTGGAGAGTCCTGTCATTTTTCGTCCGTCGGAGATTGGTCGTTCAGACAGGTTAAAAGAGTGTGGTCTGCTGCCAATAATATCTCTGCGTGTATTGCCGATGGTACGATTTTCAGTGGGAGACTTTCACTAGTTTTTGTTGGACATAACTTTCGTACGATTGCTGTCAGGGGCAGAACATCGGCTGATCTGTTCTACTTTATTTGATCGGAATGGTTAGTGGCAGGTCGGGAGATGGGGAAGTCCGATCGTTCGATGATTCGTACGATCGGATCTTTGTGTCTATGGCCAGCTTAAAATAGTTGCACATTTTTTCATCAATTGTCCATCTACGAGTGAAAATCAGAACTTTGTAGAGATGTCAGTTAAAAAAAAAAAACAAAAAAAAAAACAAAGCCATTAGTCAGAACAGTTTATTCTTTATAATGGCATTTACATAGAAAATTTCAGTCGAGTCCAATTCTGAAAAAAAAACAAAAAAAACTTTAGCAAGTTATTAAATAAAAGCAAAAATGTACATTACTACAAATTAACAGCTTCAAGATTTAACATTAACAGACAAGTAAGCCACTAGGCAGCTAGTCGACTGCACACTAACAAATGTACAAACTCACAGCTAGTATTGGGCACTAAAAGCTGCATCAATTTAATTTCAACATCTGCTCAGAAGAACACAAAAATTTACAATTTTATTCTTCGAGAAATAACCCCCCCCACCTTTAGCCCCCCTAAGCTTCCAGGCATTACTCCCCTCCCCACGATGTGCTTTAGTGTTGAGACCTGAAGAGATGGAACCTGGGAGCTCCGCGGCACTTCTCTGCATTTAAGGGTCGGATTTTATTTTTAATGGTTTGTTTTTTTTATTTTTTACACTAGCACATCGTGGGGAGGGAGAGGGGCAATGCCTGGGAACTACGGGGAGGGCTTTGCTCTCTTTTAAACTGGTAATATATCTCAAAATGAGCTTAAAGAATATGAAATGGGCATTACACACTTTGCCCATTTTAAATTACAAAAAAAAAAAAAAATCTGGTCCATGCATGGTAGATAATTAGATGGCAGTTTACAACCCACCCCCCTCTTCCCTTTGTTGTGACTTTTTTGCAGTCCTTGATTAGTATATGCACAATTGTAATTAATTATCCACCTTGCAAGGAGCTAACATGGAGTAGCTTCAGTTTTCCTGTTGTACTCAAAGAAAACCAATAGATGCTAAAGAGGTATACTAGCCCCTGAGAGGCTAGAGAGTGCCCATGATTTGTTCCTAACATGTTAAGGCTAGTACCATATTTTGCGAACAGCTGCATTAGGTACCAACAGGCGTATTTATTACTACTGGAGACAAACATCATTAGTGATTTTGAACATGGCAACCAATCAGTAATTAGATTTGAACAAATATCCGATTGGTTGCTATTTGCAACATCACTGGTGAGGTTTGTCTTCACTGTTAATATGCCCCTAAATGTTCACAGCCCAAATGCCAGATGGAGTAAATGCCAATCTAGAAGGTCAGTTAGGGTGAAATATAGGCTAATCACACCGATTAAATTGCTGAGATAGAAATTATTTATGTTTTATACAAAATACGTTATTTTTACCATAACTGTATATTACATATATGTAACCTAATTATGAGCTAAAGGGTACTGACCAAATAATGGACCTCAAAGAGTATCATATCCAACAGCAGGGTGCTCCTATATTGCATGGTGAATAAAGCATGGGTCTGTATAGAGCCATTTTGTTTTGGGGAGGGGGGTTCTCCAAAAGGTAAAAGATAGTAAACTCACACAATTAAGACTCTTCAGTTCCTGCAGGTGCATCTCCTCCTTTAGTATTTCTGGTGTAAATAACCTGAGCTCTGTGTTTTGACACTAGTTTTATTAAACCTGTCGAGAGAGCACAATAAAAAACACATTACATAAAAGCTAACAAATTTATTAGAACAGCTCTCAAGACCTGGGATGGACCATGTTTCTTACCTTTGTTGAGCAGCTCCTGCAGTGCAGCTCTGGCCAGTGAGCCCCTGATCTTAAGTCTCTCAGAAACCACAGCGGGTGTGATGAGCTTGTAGTTAGGAACTTCCTTGCACAGCTTGTCATACGTGGCCTTGTCAAAGAGCACCAAGTTGTTCAACTTGTCTCTCACTTTCCCCTTGGACCACTTCTACTCAGGCAAAGAAAAATTTCCAATTAACTTAAACCAAAGACTAATACAACTTTACAAATGACATCTCTAACACATACTTCTTATCAGTCACAAACACAAGTATGCATTAGTAAACGCACCAATAATTCCATGTTAGCACAAGGCGCAACATGAAGGCTCGGAACATCTACCAACCAGTTCCATGTTCTGAGTTTTAGACTGCACTTCAGCACTGCCATCTGATGTGTAAAATCCATTTATAAGCTAGGAGCTAGGCTTTTTCTAGCCAGATGTGTGGTAAACAAAGATACTATTTTACACTGCATACATGCTTTTAGAGAGATGGTAGTTAGATGGCTATTTGCTGAACTTGAGTAGTGAAGTGCAACTACTTTGAACAACTTCAGTGCAAAAAGGCCCCCCATTGATCTCTGTCCAGAGAAGTACATTAGAAGGGTCTTTTTGTACAAACTTAACACACTCTAACCCTATAAGCAGTCTTGATTAGATGCTTTTTTTGATGTTTGCAGTGCTTTTAATATCTTCTATTTGTGAGGCAGAGAAAAAAAAACATTCTAAATTTTTTTGTTTTACGATCACACAAGTATCAAGGGACAGCACTAAACCATTTATAAAGGTAAGTTATAAGTTTCCCTGGGATTTGAAGGTATAAGGTAGGCAGCAATAAAATGTGTAACTCCCACAAGACTGTCAAGTCACCTGGAAAAAGTGGGCATGAGACTTGAATAGTGTCTACAACAGAACATACGATAACGGCATCAAGTGCAGACATCCCTCAAATGAGAAGAAACACTACTTTTGAATTGCTGACTGAACTAGCTAGGTGGATACAATGAAGCAGATCCAATGAAGCAGCTGAACATTTGAGATATTCAATTGCCCTCTAAGAACCATGAGAAAGGTGCTAGTTTTACCTTCTTCTTGGCTTTGCCTCCAGACTTGTTAACTGGATCTTTGTCCTTCTTGGCAGATTTGCCAGCATCCTTCTTCTTCTTATCGTCCTTGGGTGGCTAGAGATAAATAAAAAAAATAAAGCACAGCTAAGACTCCAAGGCTTGAAGCGGTAAGCCAGCTGAAAGAGCGAACTATTGGGACTGTTTTCAGCTATAAAGTCAATATTTAGTACTGGTAGTTACACTAACTACCAGTACTAAACATTGACTTTTGGCCTGAATCTGGTCAGTAATGAATACTAAACTAGATTCAGCTTGTTTTGGTAATTTACTCTATTGCTGTGGTGTGCAGTTCTACTCGTTAGGCAAAAATCCAGAGTGCCATATAAATAATTGTCTCAAAAAGTGAAATAGGTCAAAAAATAAATAAATAAAAATCATACAACATAGACAAATCCCAAAAAGAGCCCCTAGTTTATCGGACGTATGATTTGGTAATGTCAAACAAAAGTTGGGAGAGACTGTTACTTGAAACAGAGGAGCCCAAACGTATAAAAAGTAGAAAATCTTATGTAGCATACAATTACGCCTGTTGCATTTCGTGCCATGGGTAGGCACTTGCTCATAGACTCAGTCCTGTTTTGGTCCCCAAATATCTAAGGAGAAACCATTGTCAATAGCAAAATTGGAGTAGAAAGTAGGGATGCACTATTTTGGATTTGGCCGAACCACCGAATCCTTTTGAGAGATTTGGCTGAATACTGAAACGAATCCTAATTTGCATATGCAAATTAGAGGTGGGAAGGGGAAAACGTATTACTTCCTTGTTTTGTGACAAAAAGTCATGCAATTTCCCTCCCACCCATAATTTGCTTATGCAAAATAGGATTCGGCCGTATCCGAACCCTGCTGAAAAAGGCCGAATCCGGAATCGAAACCTGGATTCGGTGCATCCCTAGTATAAAGGTCTATAATGTCTTTTCTAAATTATACCTGCCTTCTCATAATTACATTTCTTCATGAGTAACAAATGTGACATGTTCACCAGGAAGGTGGCAACCATGAGAATTATGTCCCCAATAGTGCCAAGAAGAATTGATATAATAGTGCCAAGAAGAATTGATATAATCCTTATTATTCCACAGCAGCGAACTAGGAAGAAAACAAGCTTCCCACCCAGCTACTTCCAATATCTTACAGTGAGCCATTGGTTTATTTAAGAAAAAACACGTTCTGTCTTTTCTGCTGATCCTGCCACTCGCGTCATGTTAAGGAAAAAAAAAAGACGTAGGTTGGTGACCCTATGGCACACACGTATAAAGGCCAGTGCCAGATTATTCCATGGAGACACGGAAGATAAAGGTTTCCCAGTGGAGTAGGAATCCTGCAGTCGCTCCCATTACAGAAAGGCCTTTCAGAATATAATATCTAGTATACACCGATATCGGGCCTGTGAGACATTGCAGCTGCGACTGCGCAGCACTTATGTGATCCAAATCCATAAAGTGTGTACTGAGAATATGTTTTACGTCGCCCATCTCATCAACCCCTCTCCATTTTAATTCCCAGACCCCTTCGGAATGTTCTCCAGCTCTCCGCTCTCACCATGCTGCTGCTCCTTCAAAGATGTCGGACAGAAAGGAAGAGAGGCCGCGCAAGCAGCCCAGGAGACCCCGCGCGGGGCGGGTTCTTCCGCCTGAGAGCCTACAGCTTCATTTCGATTAAACTACGATTCCCAGAATGCTCGCAAAGTCACGTGACTGTGTACGCAACGTAAGGTTTTGCTACTATGGCGGATAAACTAGGTTGTTTGCAATCAAATACAATAATAAAATAGAAGAATATAGCTGTTTATTAGTGTGAAATAATGCTCTATGTCCTAAATATACAGATACATAGTAGCAAACGTACAATTATACATTTGTAAGGAAACATTATATTAATATTATCAAACCAACAACAAAGATTTATCTCAGCGCTCTATTAACCCATGACCCTTTCCTGCAAACGAGTTTCACCATTTTGCCATGGAAAACTGAGATAGCACCTCTGCTGTTTGTTATGAGAATTATGGTAAAATATTTTATTATTAAAAAGCACTTAATAAATATCACAGCCCCCCCCAGCAGCCCAATAAATAGTGTCTGTCTATGGCATCTTACAGCATCCCCTTTGGCATTTGCCAGAACCCACAGATTGCCAGTCCGGGCCTGGCTCCAGTCCCGAACTATCATAAATCATGGAATCCACACTGCCCAAACTATCCCCTTGTATCATTGACTTTATGCCCCCCCCCCCCATAATGTCTGCTCCACTTACCTCTGAATCCAGAAATGAACCTGTCACTTGTGCCTGAACCGTTACCAGCTAGCAACCAGGCAGAGGCTTAAATAGACATAGATAGAGAACAAAAAAGGACCGCAACTGCTCACCGCATGCTCCTAAATCCAGGTGCTCAGTCAAGCAGTGTCCCCACTGCAAACGTTTAATAGACTCGACAGACAGACGGCACTTCTGGAATAGGTTTATTGGGGTTGGTGCTGTAAAACCTAACTCATTTCGGGAGTAAATCCCTATGATTAAGGGATTTACTCCCGAAACGCATTAGGTTTTACAGCAGCAACCCCAATAAACCTATTCCAGAAGTGCCCTCTGTCTGTCGAGTCTCTTAAATAGACATAGAAAGGCATAGTATCCCTTGAGACTAGAGCTGCACCCACAAATATGCTTTAGTAGGGTGCAGCAGACCCAGCAAGGGCCTAAACATTCCCCCTATGCCGTGCACCCTAACCCCTCACCCCCCCCACCAGCTCCGTCACAGGATTTCCAATGGAAATCGGTGGCAGAGGCTGGGGAATCTTAATAAATTTATAGGCACCCGAGGGCCGCCCCCCAAAACCTGCCGCCTTAGGCACTGGCCCTCAGGTGCCTTAAAGGAGAAGGAAACCCCCCAGGGGCATTGTCCCCCTGGGCAAATGCCCCTAACTTTTTACTCACCCCTCTGCGCAGGTCCTGTCCACGGAGTACGCAGTCGCCATCTTCTCCCACGCGCGTCTTCTTCCTGCTCTGATCGGCGTTTTCTGGCGCATGCGCAGTAGGAACAGGTACCGGTACGGCTCTACTGCGCATGCGCCGAATGTCACGAAGTTTTCCGATTTCACTTCGTGACATTCGGCGCATGCGCAGTAGAGCCGTACCGGTACCTGTTCCTACTGCGCATGCGCCAGAAAACGCCGATCAGAGCAGGAAGAAGACGCGCGTGGGAGAAGATGGCGACTGCGTACTCCGTGGACAGGACCTGCGCAGAGGGGTGAGTAAAAAGTTAGGGGCATTTGCCCAGGGGGACAGGTAGGCCAGGGGGGAGGAGGGAGGGGGGGCAGCACAGGGGAGGGGGGGAGGGGTTTAGCGCCCTGGGGGTTTCCTTCTCCTTTAATATAAATACGCCCCTGTCCTCTCCAAGAGATAACACGGCTCCTACATCAGAAGCAGTTTCTGGAAACCGCAGATATTTTGTATGTAGAATACTGTAGCAGGTGCTGAGGAAGGCATCCACCTTCTAATTAAATCTGACAAGGACAGTGTTTGCATGCTGTGCTTCCTTTAATGAGGACTGAGAGAAAAACAAATTGTTTGTTGTATAATATTTCCACACACACACATACTCCCTCTCTCACACACACTCCCTCTCTCACACACACACACACTCACAATCTCTCACACACACTCCCTCTCTCACACACACTCCCTCTCTCACACTCACACACTATCTCTCACACACACACACACACTCTCTCTCATACACACACACACACTCCCTCGCTCACACACACTCTCACACACACACACTCTCTCACACACACTCCCACTCACATACACTCCCTCTCTCACACACTCTCTCACACACACAAACACTCACACACACACTCCGTGAAATGTATTATGCATTAAATATTGGTGGGACCACAAAAAGTTGTATAACATATGGAAATACTTAAAATGAGGGTATGTAAAATGGAGGCTTTACTGTATGTATCTAGTTGTAACTAGAACTCTACAGGGAATAACATTCTACAAACCTCTGGCTAGTAATTTTGTTAAGAAAGTAGAAAATACCAAGTGTTGTCCTGGCAAACAAGGAGTTTGTGTCACTAATAGAATGGCAATGCTATACATGTGCAACAGTTACTACTCTATATATTTATGGAAAAGCTGTTTTTAGATTTGTGTGTAAACCAAAATGTGGGTACAAGTAATTTGTGTAATATGTTTTCTTCCTTGCCCATCCCTGGAAAATTTTCTGTGGACACCCATGATGCTGACAATGAAAATAATCCATAGATCAATGTTAACATATCTGTGTTTTTTGTGTGTGTCTGGCTCAAGATGTAGGGTTGTTTCGTAACATTGGTATTGGTTGAGTTTTACTCTGAATATCACTTACAAGTGCATACCGCCTAACATTTTGGAAACAGAAAGAGGGGAAAAAAGATTGATTCTCGAATTGGTTTGGTGAAACGTGTCAGGTGGAAGTGACGTCACAATAAGCTGCGGGGAAACACCACAAGGGAGAAAGCAACGCTGGCAAATCCTCTCCTTTGGAAACGAACTGGTGACACCTGCTAATTTATGTGACTAAAACTCATGGAAATAAATTTGAGTGGAATGTTTTAAAAGTTTTTTTAACTTTTAAAAATAAAACAGTATTATATTATGAGATTTCTTTATACTTATGTTGGAGCCTAACAGTGGCCAGTGGAGAAGGGGGAGAATACTGGTGACTACTACTACATGTGTTAATTTTACTACAGTCTTGTAAGTAGGCACTCTGGCCAAACTTGGTGAAGGTCTCTGAAAAACTATATTTAACTATATGCACCACTTGGAAAGAAAAAGAAAGTCTATTTTAAAGGGGAACTCAAACTAGTGACTCTTATACTTCCAGCACAGGGTGCTTTACTAAGAATCTAAAATACTATACCATATTTTTGTTTCTGTTTTGCTTTTTGTTTTCTCCGATTGCTCTAGGCACTGATCCAAGATTTTTCATTCATATAACAATCGTAAATTTTGCAGTTGTTCAAACTCCACCTATGTAATGATAAATAAATGATTTTATCATATTGTGCTAAAATTGGTTGTTTCACATGACATAATATGCCTGCACAAGACCACCTTTACAACTTGGAGAATGAGTGTCATACAGTATGTAAGGAACTTGTAATGTAAGTGGGGCAGTTACACTTTGTTTGCATATGGCTGCCGGCTGCCCTTTTTCAGTTCAATTTGTGTCTAAACTGATTTTTGAAGATTTTTTAGACTAGGAAAAATACTGGGAGTCATTTATAAAGTTTGCGCATGCGCATATTTTTCACAAATGGTTGTATTGCGAATGTTTTTTCCTGAACGCTAATATATTACACTGCTCTGGCCGTCTTTCCAGTTTTTGCGAATTCGCAATGTGAATAAATTTTCGCAAATGGCGCGCAAATGAGACTGGAGTTTGCGCAAGCTCACCCAATGTGCGAGGTTGTTGTACGTGAAAATAGCATTGACAATAACTTAAATTCGCAGTTTGCAAAACTGTTTTGCGAATATTTTATCCGCCACCAAAGTTGTGGCGTAATTGAGTTGCAGAGTGTGTGCACAAATATTCGCAATTTTGTGAATTGTGACATATTAAAAAAGCTCCTATAGACATTCGCATTGTGAACATTTTTTTTTCACAATTCTGTTTGCACCCTCTTATTTAGCTTTATAAATTTAACCATGCACAGGGCAAATATATTCACTTTGCGAACCAATCTTGCACAAAGTGTATAAATGACCCCCAATGATTTCTCTCTGCACAGAGGCAATCCTGGGGGTGCTGCCACCTGAGCTGCTGCCCCCCTCTCCCACTCCCCACTTAAAACTTCAGCGTTGGAGCAGGTCAAAAGGGGGGACTAATGCTTTTTGCCGCTAGGGTTGCCAGTATTTAACCAGCCTGGGCTGTAAAAATGATGGTTGAACCCAATGTTATTAATAGGGGAAAAAAGATAAATATATAGAAAGGCTGGTATTTTTTTCTGGAAAAGGTGGCAACCCTATTTGCCGCCCAAGGTAACAGGCTGTTCTCTGCCACCTAAAGATTTACTTAAACAAATTTGAACCCCCAATCTTCACATTCAAATTTGAGAATAAAACAAAATGCATCAATTCATTTTTATTTGACGTAAAGGGTTCATATTTGGTTTGGCTGAACACATTTAGGGGTCATGCCTAACAAAATCCTGGATTCAGTGCATCCTTATTTTTGAAAACCAAGTATTATCGTCTGAGAAAGAAAGGCAAAAGTTGCACATGCACAACAGGCACTTAGCGCCCCCTGCGCCAAATGCGGACGCGCGTGCGTCGCAGTGGCTGCTCGTGCACGGCCATGCACAAACAAGGACATTACAATAATCCTGCTCTTGTCATTGCCTGCACATAAGCTAATATGTGCCTTCCTTTAGCCTGCACTTGACGTACTTAGACGCAAGCCAATCAAAGCACAAGGAACAATAGACTACATATCCCGTCATGCACTGGGACCAGAAATGACGACGCAGAACTGTCAGGTGGTTAATGAGATCTGCCAAAATGGCGATTTTTAGCGTATATGTCGTGAACAAGGCTGGGGGGCTGATTTACCAGTTGGATAACCAGAGTCCGCGTTCGGAGACTGAGAAAACCTTTAGTTTTCCTTTGGATCTGGTGCTTAAAGTGCACGATGAGCGAGTGATTGTGTCTTTTGGCCAACGTGACGGAATTAAAGGTTAGTTGACATCATGATATTTCTGAAAAATATTTTCTCCTAAGTCCTTTACCGTAATTTGGCTCATCAAGTCCTGATGCTACTAAAAAAGAAAATGTAAACATAAAAAATAGGGTGATTTTGCCTATGGTAATGGTTTTTATCCTACCTTTGATATGCTACCTTAGTTAAGTACAAATCCTGCCCAAAACACAACTGTTAAAGGAAAACTATACCCCCCCCCCAAACAATGTAGGTCTCTATAAAAATATATTGCATAAAGCAGCTCATATGTAAAATCCTGCTTCATGTAAACAAACAATTCTCATAATAATATACTTTAATAGTAGTATGTGCCATTTGGTAATCATAAATAGAAAATTGTAATTTTAAAAAATAAGGGCAGCTCCATGAGATCGTACGATTCACTGTGCACGCAAACATACCAACCAAACTATACTTCATAGGTCACATGAGCCAATTAACAGACATAGTTCTGTCTTTTGCTTCAACACTTTACTGTTAAGAGTTAGAGCTGTAGTATTTCTGGTCAGGTGATCTGTGAGGCAGCACACAGACCATCACGAAATGGGGGATCAAGGCAAGAGATGTAAAAGGGCAATATTTACTTAAATATATATTCCAGTTTGGTAAGATTCTTTAATATGCCACTTAATATTATATAAACGTTTTAGTTGCTTAAGTATTCATTTTGGGGGTATAGTTTTCCTTTAAAGCTGAAGAATTTCTTGTCTCATATAATGTCTGTGACAAATGGCAGTGTTCTATTTTGTAGCTTTTTCAATAATCGTTTCCTTGATTGTAAATCCCATACCCATTAAGTGTGGGTAGGGTTGCCATCTTTTCTGGGAAAAAAAAATACTGGCCTTCATATATATTTATCTTTTTTTCCTTATTCATAACATTTGGATCAAGTATTATTTTTATTTGGGTCACGGGAGAAATTAGGTTAAGATAATTGACTATACTGTAAAATAAACTTTCTAAATATTTATGGATTCCATTTCTCCTGTAGTTGGATATGCTGTTCTGTCAATTAATGGGATTGATGTGAATGGCAGATACACGGCAGATGGGAAGGAAATTTTGGAATACCTTGGTAACCCTTCTAACTATCCCTTGTCCATTCGGTTTGGTCGACCTCGGCTCACTTCCAATGAAAAGCTTATGCTGGCTTCAATGTTTCACTCGTGAGTTGTAAATTATTTGTAATTTTGCTACAGCCTATATTGTGTGACATATGACTGTTTTAAGCCCTACATCATCATGAGGTAAGTTAGTGCCTCACCACATTTAGTTTTCTTTCAGTGTTTCTCTTTATGCACGTTTTGATATCTTCTCTGGAAATAATGTAATCTGCATAGTGTTGGATTTCAGCATGCCAGATCACATTCTCAGTTGATTTATTTCCCAAAGTACTACTCCCTAACATTTTTTTGTACAATCCCTCCAAAAATCTTGTTGTTCTTATGTCTTTATTTGGAACAATCTCTGTGTTTTATGGGCAAGCAAAAGCACACAAGCTCAGCTCAGTCTAGTGCTGTTTTTCAGGATTTCAGCATGGTACCCTGGTCTATTAAAATAATACATTAAACAGTACAGCTTTCAATGACAATTACACGCTTCCTACTTTGTTGCAACAATTTGGGAAGGTCCTCTTCTGTTTCAGTAGAATGAATCCTCAATGTACAAATCAAAGTCTGTACCACCCTGACTAGCTTTCACAGAACCCCAACATCAATTAAACTGAACAACTGTGGCATGAATCAGAATGCTGACCTGAACCTCAATTAATGCCCATGCTAGCTGTTTTTGTGGCTTATTAAATGCAAATCCCATCTAAAGTGTAGTGTAAAGTCTCCCCAGAACAGTATGCTAAAAAAAAGACAAAGGGAGAACTAACTTTATATCAATACTCTTTGTATTTGTCATTCAAGTGCCAGACATTTTGGCCATACACATGTGTAGGCTTATTTATTAAAGGCTGGATTTTAGAGGTTTTTGAAACCACGACTAAACTTACAAACCCTAAAACCTTGATTGTCATTGAATTTATGAAAAGATCTGAATATGAAAGTATGAATGAAAAAAAAAATACCTCTAAAAATCAAGTTTTTATAGTAAAATTCCTAGGGGGAAAAATCCGAAATCTCTAAAAGTACCAATTGATTTAAAGGGCACCTGTTGGGCAAAAATGCTATCCTCAATAGCCATGTTGGGGCATGCACATAATGAGTGAGTGACGCAACTTGCTCATTTTGCGCGTAACGTCAGAAGCGTGCGATGTGACTGACATGGCTGCTCGACCTAGAGCTCCCTCCCAGTGTGAGGGTCCTAGTGCTGGCAGGGGGGGGGCTGGGGCAATTTTAAAAAAAATAATTAACCTGGAGTGCGAGCTCTATTAGCCTGCACCTTTAGTTGGGGATAACATTTTTGCACAGCTACCATTGACTTCTGTAGGTATTTTTATAACTTCTTAGAAATATAGAAAAAACACAAATTTTTCAAGATTCATGGAATAAAATCACAATTTGTTAGTAAATGGGGCCCTAAGTGTATACATAGTGAAAAGATGCTTAAAGGCAGCAGTGTTTTATTTGGTGGTAAGAGAAGTGAAGACGATAAAGCAATATCTGCAGGGAACAGATGAACTGTCATTTGTTGTTCAGTAATATTTTTAGCATAATTACTTTTTATTTGAATTTAACAAATTGAACTGTACAAAACCTTTGGTACCTTACAGTTAATTCACAAGTGTAATTTGTTTTGTCATTAATCCAGTCAATGAAGTAGATTCAAGATCTTAAATTATTTTTATATTTATTTACTTGTAATACCTTTTTGTGGTTTCTGAACTAGTTAGCTTTTTGGTCAGCAGCTATCTAGTTCAGGGGTGCCGTTATCGGTATCTACCAGTAGACCTTTAGGTGGTGATCAGTAGATCTCAAGACACTGTCAACAAACAGCTTGTCTAAATCACCCTCCTGTTTCATTCTTTTCATTCAGATATTTTTTACATTAAAGGAGTGGTTCACCTTCAAACAACTAGTTGTTTTCAGATAGCTCACCAGAAATAATGACATTTTCCAATGACTTTATATTTTCTATATGTCACAGTTTTTCTAATATTGAAATGTTAAGTGTAATTTTTCACTTTCTGAAGCAGCCCTGGGGGGGGGGGGTCGCCGGCTCTGTAAACTGTAAATGGATACATTTAGTTGATACATTTCTTATCTTTGTCCCTGCTGAGCAGAATCTCTGGGTTTCATTACAGGCAGCTGTTAGAATTGATACAATAGTTGCTAATATTCTAGAGATGCTGCTGAGAAATGTATCAACTGAATGTTGCAAAATTGTAACAGATTAGAGTCTGCACCTGAATTAGGCTAGGGCCACACGGGAAGATTCAGGGAGATTGGTCGCCTGGCGACTAATCGCCGCGTCTTTAATCTCCCTGAATGGCTTGCTGGTATCTCGCACCCGCAAGCCATTCAGGGAGATTAGACGCGGCAATTAGTCGACAGGCGACTAATCTCCCTGAAATCTTCCCGTGTGACCCTAGCCCTTACTGAGCTGCCAGATTCAAACACCAGAGACATGAACATTCAACTTTAGACTTGATTTTGGAAAAACAGTAAAAAATAAATAATGGGAAGTAGTTGAAAAAAGTCTTCATTTCTGGGGAACAATCTAAAAACAGCTGAATTGAAAAAAGTGTTTGGTAGGTGAACAACCCCTTTACATTTTCTCATCAATTTTTAAAGCAATATTTTCCATGGAACAGAATGCTAACAATGCTTTTATGGATGTAGATTATAATGGGACAATATCACTAAAAGCAGACCTTGTATTAGTAAAGTATGGGCACTCCTGATCTCATTTTACCCTTGCAACCAGGTTGTGGCTTGAATGGGAGACTGGATAGGAGAGGGCATAAAAAGTATAAAACAATAACATTGTTGCTTTGCAGAGCAATAGTTTTTTTGTCAGTAATATACTAAAAGTTGATGTAAAATGAACTACTCCTTTGGAATCAAACTTGCCCTAGTACCAGTGCTACAAGGCAGCAGTTCTAGCTAGTAAAACAATGTGTAAAAGAAAACGGATCCGCACACACACCGATTAGTGCAGTCGGGGATTATCCCCTTTTATTCAGCCACCAAACATCAACGTTTCGGGGGGGGGGGGGAACACCCACCCTTCATCAGGACCACTAATCGGTGTGTGTGCGGATCCGTTTTCTTTTACACATTGGTTGCTAAGGGACCCGGCCGGGTCAACGGAAGGAACGCACCACCAGCTTGCAGGAGTGGTGAACTACAGGTGTGCGGTAGGAGAATTACACTGTAATCTAGCTAGTAAAACGCCATACTGCATTATCTACAATACTCCATTAGGGAATCCTGGGGCTAACACCATCTTTGCAGGTAGCTACAGGTTTAACCTACGTAATTTACAAGAGGGGAATTGAATGGACCAGGCTGCACTGAACACAACTATGCGGAAGTGTAAGGAGTGACTTTTCATTGAAGTACCTACATTGTTTTGCAAACTTGCATGACTGCAATTGCACTTAACCATAAATGAGCCTTTATTGATTTCTGTTGAAGATGTTTTTTTTTATACTGACCCACATTCTGTTTTTTGGGTTTTTTTTGTATGTTTAGTATAGCAAATAAATAGTGTTTTGTGTATCAAAAATGGCTGAATTACATCATGTTTGTTTGCTCCCTGCAGAGGTTGTGTTAGAAAATCTTTACTCATAGAAATAAAAAATACAAACATGTTATTTGGCTGGGTGACCACATTTTTAAACATGGCTGTGTTTATACAGTTCTGTTCTCTAACCAGAAAAAATGCAGATAACCCAAAGTTTATTTGAGAAGCAGGCTTAGATTGTACCCTATTCAATATGAGCTGATATTACAGCCCCTGTTATCACAGGATAACAGGAACCTGTTATCTAGAATGCTCGGGACCTGGGATTTTGCGGATAACTGATGTTTCTGTAATTTGGATCTTAATTTTTTACACATCAATACAGTTCAGACAGGACAGACTTCATTTGTTCTTGGAATATGTATTTTCTTGGCAGTTTTAGAGGTGCATCAGAGCACACTCTCCATAACCTGTGTTGAGTAGAAATCCTCCTAACATGTGAAATTAATAATCTGGAATAATCTGTGTTTTTCTTATGTTTTCTGTAGATTATTTGCTATTGGATCTCAGCTCTCCCCTGAACCAGGAAGTTCTGGCATTGAGATGCTGGAAACTGACACCTTCAAGCTACACTGCTATCAGACATTAACTGGTGAGAGTGCATGCATATGCATATATATATATATATATCCTTGTGTATCATGTATAATAAATGGGTTCTGAGAGAACTGGGATAAGTAGTATTGGTACCCAGCACAATACTGCTTGGCCTTGCCTGACCACAGTTGCCCCCTTTGCAGGTTAAGGTCATTCACTTCCTCACCCACTGCTTGGTCTGTACACTTCTTTTTCCACCTCAATTGTTTCCCTGTCTGTTGTGCTCAAGACATGTGCCTATGTTGCTTACCCTTAATTTCTACCCTGTTCTGACCTGCAGTGTGAAAACTTGGTAAATCTAGTTGACGATTATGCACAATAACCAAGCAGAGTGTTATGTGGGATTGTTGGTGGGGGTTGTCTGTTTGACCCTTCTTTGGCCATGGCTCCTCTGAATCTCAGCTGGAAAATGGCCATGGTGAAGATTAGTGGGGAAGAGCAGACTGAGCGCTTTTGTACTGCCTAAGTGGACATGGATACAGTATATTGGATACAGGATATTGTAGCCAATTTATTCCATGAAAGTGACTGTGCTTCTTAGTGTCAGAATAAAAGGACCAAGTGTGGTTCTCATGAGCAAGCAGAAGGTTGTCTGTTTTCTGATCGGATATTGCCAGCTCTTCCCTAGTTTCTCAGTCTTTAGCAGCTGAAAGATGATGGTGCGAAGAGCAGTGCATAGAAAAACACTACGAAGAACTCAAAGAGGTGCCTACTGGACATACTCACTGCCTCAGCTCTAATGGAAATCAGTCTTGCATATGAAGTAGGCACATCTTTGAGGTCTTCACAGTCACAGAGAGAAGGAGTGCTGAAGGGTAGGAGCTTCACACTTGATAAAGAAGTAATAAAAGAGCTGCAATTCAGCTACTTTTATCAGACACATTTAATCTAACTAAATGGAGGGAGAAAGGTATATAATTTGGGGGCTGTTAAAGGAGAACTAAACCCTAAAAATGCATGTGGCTAAAAATGCCATATTTTATATAGTGAACGTATTGCACCAGCCTAAAGTTTCAGGTTCTCAATAGCAACAATGATCCAGGAATTCAAACTTGTTACAGGGGATCACCATCTTGGAAAGTGTCTGTGACATGCACATGCTCAGTGGGCTCTGTGCAGCTGTAGAAAATCTAAGTTTAGGGGTTGTCCCAAATTATCAAGCAGAAAATTCGGTTGGTCTGTAATATAAGCTGATGCTACAAGGCTGATTATTAAATTCTGGTGCTAGTTGCACTGGTTTCTGTGCTGTCATGTAGTAAGCATCTGTATTAATTATTAATCAGCCTTATATTGTGACATTTCTATTCTATGTGTACTGTATATTTTGAGTCAGTCCCTAAACTCAGTACGTGACAGCAGCACAGAGCATGTGCAGTGAATCAACAGAAAAGAAGATGGAGAGCAACAAGGGCATCTTTTGAGACACAGATCTTTACTGCTACAGGACTGTGGTTGCCTTGGGCTGGTACAGAAGCCCAAAACATAATGTACAACATTTATAGCCTTATTATTTAGTTAAGTTTTAGTTCTTCTTTAAAAGTAATTTTAGAGACAGAGAGAGAAAGTAAACTTAGGGGTTAATGTATCTGACATAGGGTTTTGTATACAATATAGTCAGTCTGGTGCTCTAATATTGTTCATCTATTACTGGTGTAATAACAGATATTTATTTTTTTCTATGCACAATGTTTCAGTTCAGCATTCTATTAAATTTCTCAGAGACTCATTTTTGACTATAGATGTGGGAGGTGGAAGCAGTTTTCCTAATTAATGTGCACGCTTTATTGTAACCCATTTACTCTATGCAAGTGCCTGTGCTTCTCTGACAATGGGGTTGGGAAAATTATTATCCAAGATCAGATCTATTTCATTCCCTCTGCTGAATTGCTTGCACAATTTCACATGGATATTTTGTTGACGGGGTACATTTATCTAATTTAACCTTAATCTCACTATTTCCTTGTTCTAGGCATTAAGTTTATGGTTTTATCAGACCCCCGCCAGGCTGGTATAGACACTCTCTTGCGCAAGATCTATGAATTGTACTCGGATTATGCTCTTAAGAATCCATTTTACTCTCTGGAGATGCCCATCAGGTAAGGAATAGAGCTGCCCACCAAGCCAAGGCTGCTTCATTCCATAATAATTAATTGGTATTTGGTTGAATCCAAAAACACAATGAATTTGATTGGATAAATACCATGCAAAATCCATAACCTACTTTGTATATTGATATTCTGTCATGTAAAAAAAAAAAAAACTTGCCTTGAAGTGCCTGGTGCTATGACCATGTAAGATGTACCTTTCAGATTAATACTGGTTAAGCAACAAGTATTCCGCTGAATCATTCTGTTCTTGGGCATGGTGTTTAAACCATGACTTGCTTGCTAGAATCCCATGTACATTCCAAGTTGCAACTGGGAAATGGCTAGACAATTTCATCAAATAAAAAATTTTATTTTAAATTTTCCAAACCAACATTATTATGGCTAGACAATTTTAATCAAAAAATGCAAATGAATATGTTTTCTGGCCAAAATCCTTTTTGAAATGTTTTCCTTCTGTGTAATGCAGGTCTGAACTCTTCGACCAGAACCTCAGGTCTACCTTGGAGGTAGCAGAGAAAGCAGGAACCTTCGGACCTAGTTCATAATCCTTCCCAGGACAAAACTGCTACTCCTTAACCCTGTACAATTTTTATTGAAGTGGCAGAGAAACTACAGTTTTTAAAAGGGACTTAAATCTTTACAAGTGTTTTTCTGCTGGAGATGTTGCCTTCTTGAGTGAAGAGCATTGTGGCACACTGCATAGACTGTATATATTGTAATATTGAATGCTTCAAAGTATGTTATTGTAAAAATGAGTTGGAAGACATTATTTCTTCCTAAAATGTTATCTGCACTGAAATGTTTAATGTACTGTTTAACATCTTGGTAAAATATTCAATTATTCTGTAAATAAATACTAAATTCTAAAGTGACTTGCTGTTTTTGTTTTTCTGATATGTGTCTTGATTTTTCATCTCAACAGTTTTTCATTAATTAAATCATAGAATGAAATATTTCTCATACAAATCATCATTTGTGTTACTGCTGAACAAACAAACAAACAAAGTATAAGCATTCATTTAGAAGTGCAAGCTTAATAATAAACAGTGCCAGACCAACTGAGGAGTTCTGAGATGGTTCTGAGCACAACAGGCTGACTCAGGAGGTGAAGATGAACCAGAACTAGGCAATCAGAAGAAGTTCGTGCCTAGTGCCCCCACAGTTTTGTGCCCTAGGCACATGCCTCTTTTGCCTACCCCTAGTTCTGGCCCTGATAAAGAATACTGTACCTGCCATTAGGGTTGGCATCTTTTCTGGAAAAAAATACCGGACTTCCTATACATTTATTTTTTTCCCTATTAATAGCATTGGGAGCAACCATCAGTTTTACTGGCCAGGCCAGTAAAATACCGGCCACGTGGCAACCCTACCTGCCATCCTAGTGCTGTGAATAGCCTTACAATTTGCACTATGTGTTAAATAGAAACCATATAATTTTGTGGTAACAAAGAAAATACAGTACAATGAGGTACCCTGTGATGCCTAGGAAATGTAATGTTTAATATAAAATTACATACACATTTTTTTTTATTAAAAAGAACCTTGTTGCTGATATAAAGGTCCATTGCAGGTGAGGCCACGATGTTCTTTTGTTTTTAAATGAAAACTTCTTGATGACGTCTTTGTAAATAAGTGGATAATCCCTAAAAAGTTTTGCTGCATTCAATCATGCCATGTCCAAACACAGATGAATCAAAAACATCAAACAATTAAAATGTATATTTTTAAATGTATATAGAAGATTAAGTGTTTACACAAATGATTTAAATGTTTATCTGTAAACTGCTAACTTTTCTGAAGAAAAATAAATGCTAAATGGTATTCCAATGCTTACTTACGCCACTGGCTTGGCACAATACTCAGACAATTTGGGGTTATGCTGCCTAAGAAACAGCCCAGCCACCCCATCCACATTACATGGCGACCATAGGAACATATAAGCCAGGCCCGGACTGGCAATCTGTGGGTTCTGGCAAATGCCAGAGGGGCTGCTGTACGGCTCCATAAAAGTTACCATATAGTGGGCTGGTAGGGGGCTGTTTGGGCTGGTAGGAGGCAGTTTGGGCCTCTGTGTATTTGGAATGACAGGGCCTATTTTGACTCCCAGTCCAGGCCTGATATAAGCTATTTGTGTTTCCTGCAAAAACACCACCTTAGGCAGGGCAACCACCTCTCTGACATTGGTATTATTATTGATTATAGCAACTACTAATATATTATATTATAATTATATACTAATGATTCAAGAGCAGCAAAATGTGTGGTGGCGTTGAAAAGAGGGATGAACCTCGGAAACCTGTGGCTGCAGTCCTGACAGCTGTAGTTTTACGGCAATTACCAACAGGTCTGAACTGAGAATAAAAATAGGCCCTGGCATTTCAGGTACCCAGAGGCCCAAACAGCCCCCCCACCAGCCCACTAAATAGTGAGTGTCTATGGCATCTTAGAGCAGCCTCTCTGGCATTTGCCAGAACCCACAGATTGCCAGTCCAGGCCTGATTACCACACCCTCTGTACAGACTTGTAGTCAAACATTAGCAACAAGCTTGAAGAAAGTTACAGAAGCATGTAATTACCCGATCCTGAATTTTAGGCCATAAATATTGCATAAAGCACCCTGTGTCGTTTAATAAAGGGTGTATATTATCAGGTGTTCCCCATTCTCCAGTTTTTGTGCTGTTCTAGTTGCATCACACACTAATATCTGCAGCAGGCTGGATTCACATTCTCAATGCCAGAGCGCAGCACCTGCCTGAACTGCTTTTGCGCCATTGTTCCAGAGGTATAACAAATCGCAGTCCCAACAAGATGGCACTTTGTATTTGTAACTATAACTACTAGATCATATTTCCAACTACATCTTAAATTCGTTGTTCACCTTAGTTGTTAGCTTTTAGTATGATGTAGAGAGTGGAATTTTTAAACATTTGGTTCTCATTTTTTATTATTTGTGGTTTTTGAGTTATTTAGCTTTTTATTCAGCAGCTCTCCAAGTTTGCAGTTTTGGCAATTTGGTTGCTAGGGTCCAAATCAACATAGCAACAATGCATTGATTTGAATAAGAGACTGGAATATCAATTGAAGAGGGATTGAATAGAAAGATGAGCAATAAAAAGTTGCAATAACATTACGGGCATATTTATCAAGGGTCGAATTTTGAATTGAAAAAAACTTCGAAATTCGGATTCAAAATGACCAATTAAGTCGAAGGTTTTTTTTGGTTGAATAGGTTTGCTTTCAATCGAATAGGTCCGTATTTGGCTGAATTTGAATCGTACGAATTGAAGGAATAGCGCATTTGATCAAATTAGATTCAAAGTTTTTCCCAAAAAAATCTTAGATTTTTCAAAGTCCATCAATTGACTCCAAATAGCTTCTAGGAGGTCCCCCATAGGCTAAAACAGCAATTCGGCAGGTTTTAGATGGCAAATGGTCGAAGTTGAATTTTTAAAAGGACAGTACATGATAAATTTTGATATTGGAATTTTCACTTTTTTTTTTAATTTGGACTATTCCCTAGTCGAAGTACACAAAAAATAGCTCCAAATTAAATTTTTTCATTCGAAAATTCACCTCGACCTTTGATAAATCTGCCCCTGCATGTGTAGCTTTACAGAGCATTTATTTTGTAGATGGGGGTCAGTGACCCTCATTTGAAAGCTGCAAAGAGTCAGTAGAAAAAGGCAAATAATTAAAAAAACGATATAAAATAAATAATGAAGACCAAATGAAAAGTAGCTTACAATGGGCTATTCATACTGAAAGTTAACATAAAGGTGATCGACCCCTTTAAAGACCTGAATTATTCTTTAGTAACAAGTATAGGTTGCGTCAGCTGAACAAAGGGGAACAACACATATTAAACCATATCTGACCACTCGACATTCGTCTGCTACCCATTCAAACGTCACACCATCGTGGCCCAATCCGCGGTGTATGCGGCTCACTGAACGTGGACCAATAGACGCAAATAAAGGATATAATTTACGGCCCGCCGATTGGCTAGAGATCCGCGCTCCGGTGACGTCAATTTATACCGGTAAATCAACCAATCAGTACTCGCCGCGTTCAGGCCTGTGCGCGAGACAGAGAAGGTGAGGTAAAAAAAGAAAAAAAAATACAGATAAATTGGGGCTTAGGTTATTTATGGGGACCAGCGGGAAAAACTGCCAGTTGTACTAAGCGGAGGTGAGATATCTTAGAGGCAAGGGGCTTCATAGGGAAAGGGACCGGATAAGCCACATGCTTGTAATACTCGGCAAGGCTGAAGGCATGGGTTACAATGCGTAAAATGACAGATTCTGTGGCTGCCGCACGGGCTGGAATTGAATGCATGACCAGGCAATAATATTTATTGAGAAAACAGACTTGTTACTGTATAGAGGGACCGAATTAAGGAAATTAATCAGTATGCATTGGCAATAACAGTTTTATGACTTATTTATGGACAATTTTATTTAAATTTATTTTGCGTCTGAAAAGTCTGCTTCTCTTTTAGTTGTGTCTGTGGGAGTCTATATAGCTGTATGTATGTATATATATATTTTATTATCTATGTAACTTTCTGTTTACATGTCCCCTTTTAATAGTCCCTCAGTGGTTTCCAGCCTAGGCTGCTGGTGCTGTTTCTGACTCCCATATTTCTCATCCCTAAACCAACACCCCAGAGGTACATATGTGGTTTGGGGTCAAAGACAATGTAGATGAATTAGAGACATATGAAAAGCAGATCGCTGTACAGAAGTGAATATGAGAATGATCTTATAAACTGTGATTGCTCCATTGCCTGCATGTAGATGGAATGGTGGGGCACACTGTGAAAATGGGGGGAGGGGGTGTTACACTTTAGTAAACAATGATTACATTCATTGAAAAGGAAAAACCTGGGAGACCAATGATTCAGTATGTGTCATTAAAATGAATAATTTTCAACAAATGTTTTCTTAAATTCTTGGTTGTGACACTGTTTTAACTCACTTTTTAAGGTACATGATGATTGTTCATAAAGTGTTTGGGAACATGAGGCCATTGGTTTGTGTTCTTTGGATGTTCCTCTTCGCACTGCTTTCTTCACATACTGGTAAGTTCATAATCCATTCTCTAAATTAATCTTCGTATGTATTGGGAGCTTTAGTATACAAGATACGTAATAGATGAAAACATAGCAATAGTTCTGTTCTAATGTGCAGTGTAAATACGTTTGCCAGCTAAGTTGATAATAAATCTATAGCTCATAAACCCTGTGTAAACAGATCCAATGTCACATGGCTGTTGTAACGGGGATTGGCATTTCCAGTCACTGCTGGAGATGGTCCATGTTTCTTGTTGAGGTTTCTTGCAGAGATTTGACATCACTTACTGGCAGTTCGCTTCAGGAGGCTTAAGCTGGCCATAGACGCAAAGATCCTATCGTACGAATCATTGAACAATCGGACTTCCCCATCTCCCGACCTGCCACTAACCATTCCGATCAAATAAAGTAGAAAAGAACAGATCAGCCGATGTTCTGCCCCTGACAGCAATCGTACGAAAGTTATGTCCGACAGTCTCCCACTGAAAATCGCATGATCGGCAATACATGCAGAGATATTATCGGCAGAAATCTTTTAACCTGTCCGATCGACCAAACGACGATTTCCGCTGGACGAAAAATGTCGGGACTCTCCACACATGGTCTGAAAATCATACGAATCCTCGATTCGTACGATCCTATCTTTGCGTCTATGGCCAGCTTTAGAAAAGACGTAATGCCAATCTTTATCTTTCGTCCTGCTAGGATTGGTATTTCCCAGGTAGGACTTTCGGTTTATAAGGACCCTGTTTTCTCTTGACTTGTGCA
The DNA here is from genome assembly GCF_017654675.1 of Xenopus laevis. NCBI lineage: Eukaryota > Metazoa > Chordata > Amphibia > Anura > Pipidae > Xenopus > Xenopus laevis. Next base: position 70,433,087 of record NC_054384.1, read on the forward strand.
TCTCCAGCTGCTATAAATCTTCAACTCCCAGATCCAAGATTTTTAGGAGGATCTCACATCCAAGCTTAAAGGAGGACTCCGATATTTTACTGTATAAACCAAAAGCTATTGGTTTATTTACCTTGTGCTTCAAGTTCATGCTTCAGTTTATGAAAATATCTAACTTCTGTTTACCTGTGACTATTTCAGAGTCCGTGGCTGTTATGTCTGTGGATTTGGGCAGTGAATGGGTGAAAGTTGCCATTGTGAAACCAGGAGTCCCTATGGAAATTGTTTTAAACAAGTAAGGACAACACAAGAAAAATGTGTATGACACATTCAATCGCATTTATGAAATACCATTAATACTGGAGTTATGTAGGAAAGTAAATTTACCCTGTTTGAATACTCCTAAAATTGCTCCGTTAACCCTTAGTGTGTACCATCTAATCTACTGATAACTTTCAGTCAAAGGGAAATGACACGGGACATCTGATTTTGTACAGTATTGTTTAGTTAAATTAAAGGTATAATCAGGTATGATTATCACAAGAAAATGTTGTGAGCCATTATTCCCACGTAAAGGATTTTTGTTTATATTAAATTGTGAGTTTCTGAGGAACCTTTAATCTTACTGAAGGTCAATATCTAGGATTGTGGTTTGGTGGAGAACGCCCTCTACTTAAATAAGCTATTTTGACTGCCTATTTAAAGGGATACTGTCATGGGAAAACATGTTTTTTTCAAAACGCATCAGTTAATAGTGCTACTCCAGCAGAATTCTGCACTGAAATCCATTTCTCAAAAGAGCAAACAGATTTTTTTTATATTAAATTTTGAAATCTGACATGGGGCTAGACATTTTGTCAATTTCCCAGCTGCCCCCAGTCATGTGACTTGTGCCTGCACTTTAGGAGAGAAATGCTTTCTGGCAGGCTGCTGTTTTTCCTTCTCAATGTAACTGAATGTGTCTCAGTGGGACATGGGTTTTTACTATTGAGTGTTGTTCTTAGATCTACCAGGCAGCTGTTATCTTGTGTTAGGGAGCTGCTATCTGGTTACCTTCCCATTGTTCTTTTGTTTGGCTGCTGGGGGGGAAAAGGGAGGGGGGTGATATCACTCTAACTTGCAGTAAAGAGTGATTGAAGTTTATCAGAGCACAAGTCACATGACTTGGGGCAGCTGGGAAATTGACAATATGTCTAGCCCCATGTCAGATTTCTAAATTGAATATAAAAAAAATCTGTTTGCTCTTTTGAGAAATGGATTTCAGCACAGAATTCTGCTGGAGCAGCACTATTAACTGATTAATTTTGAAAAAAATGTTTTTTCCCATGACAGTATCCCTTTAAAGGGATACTGTCATGGGAAAAAAAATTTTTTTCAAAATGAATCAGTTAATAGTGCTGCTCCAGCAGAATTCTGCACTGAAATCCATTTCTCAAAAGAGCAAACAGATTTTTTATATTCAATTTTGAAATCTGACATGGGGCTAGACATTTTGTCAATTTCCCAGCTGCCCCATGTCATGTGACTTGTGCTCTGATAAACTTCAATCACTCTTTACTGCAGTACTGCAAGTTGGAGTGATTATCACCCCCTCCCTTTTCCCCCCAGCAGCCAAACAAAAGAACAATGGGAAGGTAACCAGATAACAGCTCCCTAACACAAGATAACAGCTGCCTGGTAGATCTAAGAACAACACTCAATCGTAAAAACCCATGTCCCACTGAGACTCCTTCAGTTACATTGAGAAGGAGAAACAGCAGCCTGCCAAAAAGCATTACTCTCCTGAAGTGCAGGCACAAGTCACATGACATGGGGCAGCTGGGAAATTGACAAAATGTCTAGCCCCGTGTCAGATTTCAAAATTGAATATAAAAAAATCTGTTTGCTCTTTTGAGAAATGGATTTCAGTGCAGAATTCTGCTGGAGCAGCACTATTAACTGATTCATTTTGAAAAAATTTTTTTTTCCCATGACAGTATCCCTTTAAGTAAAGAATAAATTAAAGGACTGGTACATATATTGCAGACATTTTAAAGGGGTAGTTCACCTTTAAATTTGAGTGGACCGTGACATTCTGAGACAATTTAAAATTTGTTTTCATTTTTTTATATTTGTGTTTTTTCAAATTATTTACATTTTTGTTTAGCAGCTCCAATGCAAAAACATAAAGAAGCAGGCAAAAACTTCATGAGATGTCATATTTTCTGTGTTCGTTATTTTTTCAGGGAATCTCGGAGAAAAACCCCAGCTGCTATTGCTTTAAAGGAGAATGAACGTCTCTTTGGAGAAAATGCTCTTGGAATGGTAAGTTACCCAGTTATTCTTTGCAAATATTAGTGATTATTGGCAGTTGCCATGCACTGTCAAAGTATAACTGATTAGTGACCATGATCATAAAGTATAGTTGTACATACTACAATTTAATGTAGGCATGTTTTCTAAAAATTCACGCTTTTTGTAGGCTGTCAAGAACCCTAAGGTTACATTTCGATATTTCCAAGATCTACTTGGAAAGCGACTTGACAACCCACAAGTGCAGGCATTTGAGGCCAGGTTCCCTGAATATCATTTGGTAAAGGACGAACGTCGGGAAACAGTCCTTTTCAAACTTTCTGAGTAAGTGTTCTGACTTAATTATACTTATTTATTTTTATTATTTATGCGTTTTTCATTATATACGCTGTAATATGATATTGGTTATATTTGTTTATCAGCCAATTGGTTACATTTGTTTCAGCCACTACACCCGCCTGCTTTTGAAAAGCAGACTTTGTGGTGACATGTTAAACAACAAGCAATAATGGGTACATATATTATTAAAAATTGTAGGACAGGAAATGTTTGTTTTCTGTTTCATGCAAGATAAAATCTGAAAGATGTGAGCTCTAGATTTCAGTGCTTATTGCACATATCTAGGCTAACCACAAATTCTGCACTAGGGCATCCTCATTGCACCTCAGATGTGAACAAGATGAACTAGTGAATACATTTTCCCGATTGTGGTAGAGTTGATAGAGAAATGCGACTTAATCCCTTTACTTTCATACAACTCCCTTCAAATAGATGGCACCATCAATTGAAACATGTTGAATCAGTTTTCCCTGGGCGGCTTTTGACTTGCTTTTCTCTTAAGTAGGTTGACCTTCTCTCTTATGAAGGACTGTGAATGTGGATGCTTAACAGCTAACAATCGCTTTTGTAACAAAATAGAAACATTTTGAGGCATGTCTTACCTAGGTTGTTTTTTTTCTTTTTTTTCTTTTTAATGCTTTGTTGTTTCTAGATGTCCAAATGCGTGGTTTTTTTTTCAACATTAGGAAGAAGCATATTTGAAAGGGGAACTATCTCAAAAATAAACATTTATTAGAAGCTTAATCATACTAAAATAAGAAACTTTCTAAATACAAGCAATTAAAAATTCTGCATCATTTCTGGAATAATAAAGTTTAGGTTCACTATCCTCTCTTAGCATCTGTTTCTCTTTATTCTCTCTTCATGCAGTAGCTCGTGTCAGATTTTCATTGACAGTTCGATCCAATATATCTTATAGGGGGGCTTTCTTTCCTAGCAGATGTATTAGAGCTCCCTCAAATAACTGATTTCAGTTCAAACAAAATCTAACAAAATAACTACCTTTTGCCACAAATCCTGCATGTAGAGCAGGGATCCCCAACCTTTTGAACCCGTGAGCAACATTCAGAAGAAAAAGGAGTTGGGGAGCAACACTAGCATGAAAAATGTTCTCGGGGTGCCAAATAAGGGCTGTGATTGGCCATTTGGTAGCCCCTATGTGGATTGACAACCTACACTGAGGCTCAGTTTGGTAGTAAACATGGTTTTTATACAACTAAAACTTGCCTCCAAGCCTGGAATTCAAAAATAATCACCTGCTTTGAGGCCACTGGGAGCAACATTCAAGCGGTTGGAGAGTAACATGTTGCTCAAGAGCTACTGGTTGGGGATCACTGATGTAGAGAGACAGGCTATCTGGTGATTTTAATAGAGTGAGGGGTTATTCACCTTCTAACATATTTTTCAGTTCAGTTGGTTTCAGATAGTTCGCCAGAAATAGACTTTTTTCCAATTATTTGTGTGACTGTTTTTCTAATATTGAAGTGTAAAGTTTAATTTTTCACCTTCTAAAGTATCTCTGGTAGGGTGGGGGGGGGGTCGTCGAGCCTGTAAATTGTTCTAAATTAATACATTTAGTTGATACATTTCTTATCTTTGTCCCTGCTGAACAGAATCCATGCGTTTCATTAAAGGCAGCTGTTAGAATTGATACAATAGTTGCTAATACTCTGGAGATGCTGCTTGAAATGGATCAATTAAATGTTGCAATATTGTAACCGTTCAGAATCTGCACCTGATTTACTGAGCTGCCAGACTCAAACACCAGAGACAGAGACATTAAACTTTAAACTTAGATTTTGGAAAAATGGTAAAGAAATAAAAAATGGAAAGTAATTGAAAAAAGTCTTTATTTCTGGTGAACAATCTGACCACAATTGAACTGAAAACAGTGTTTGGAAGATGAACAACCCCTTTAAAGTCTAGCATGATGGCTTAGAACAGAGTGAATTTGATTCTAAATAGGGCAGTTTATACAGTTTCAAAGAACATATAAGACTGCAGTCAACATACTTATTGCTTTTATATGTTACATATTATACTATACTGTATTGTTGAGAATGATACTGTTATGGTGTCCTTATGGTCTAGCTTGACTCTAGCTATATATTTTCTGCCAAATCTGATTCAGGACAATGACCGACAAGGGACTTTGTTCCCCATGGGAAATAGCCTCTTCTACAGTTGACAAAGTGCATAAATTACCATTTAATTTGGTATTGTTGTATTTAAAACACTTGAAGAAGGCCTTTTCCAACAATTCTGCTGAATCCGCACTTGTTAACTGTTTTACAAGCTGTGGTCTGCATTCTTCCAAATCAAAGGTTATACTGTCGTTGTGGGGAGATAATTTGCCACTGGCAATAAAACCCCGTCTGTCATTGCCTTTTAAGTCCTGAAGTACATTTTCATTGTGTGCTTTTAAGATCTTCATTCTTTTTTGCCCCCCTTTTTCAGAGGGTGATTAAAGCCAGAATGTATTTTTAATAACCAGCTAACTACATACCAATACTGCCCAGGCTAAAAAACATTCCATTGTAATTCTGTGAAGTATCTATTTTATGCTGCTCATCTGTTCTCTCCTTCTTCTCTTTTAATTTATGCAGAGACTTAACCTATTCACCAGAGGAACTTTTGGGAATGGTATTAAATTACTCTAGGTCTCTGGCTGAGGATTTTGCTGGTAAGTAATTATTGTTCACCGAGACTATTGTATTTTAATACTTTTACTAGCATACATAGACTTTTGTTTAGGACAAGTATTGAAAAAAAGAGTACTTGATATCTTGTTTAGCCATGTAATATAACATAGCAGGGCTGGAAAAATAGAAATGGTTTGGTAAAGGAAATTTAAAGGAACAGTAAAAAGAATGCCAATATACTGTTGCCCTGCATTGATAAAACTGGTGTGTTTGCTTCAGAAACAGTATTATAGTTTATATAAACAAATTGTTGTGCATTCAGATACATGATACACAATAGATCACAGATAAATTCTTAAAGGACCAGTAACACCAAATTTTTTTTAAAAAAAATTGGTTAGTATACATCGAAAAATAAACACAAACACAAGTTAAACTTTTAAATTGCAAAGCCTTTATTAAAAAATAACTCCCTGAAACGCAAAAAAATTTTTTGGTGTTACTGGTTCTTTAAGAATCCCAATTTATACTACAGAGATTATTTATTGAGAATCCTGTGCCTTTTCTCCTTTTTCTGCAGCAAACACATCAATTGTACAAGTGCAGTACAATCAGTACATTATATTCTCATTACTTTAATACATTTAGATGAGTCTGAGGTAGGGGTGTAAAACACAGCTTCCAGAATTCCAAAGCATTTGAAAGTTGCTATAAATTAGATGGGAGCTGTCCAAATGTTTGTATTACAGATTTTACACACTATTTGTGCTTTACTTTTTAATTATGAAGATTTATTAGTTCATTGTTACTTTTTTTTAAATGTCCAAATGACCAACCCATTAAATAAATGTTTGCTCTTGTCTGATTAATAATGACATTTGACACACATTTTGTCATATTATAGCCATTTCTGTTTTGAAAAGCTTTCCTCACCATATTGTTGTTTGTATACTTATTCCTTCAAATTGAATAGGAAGTAAAGGCTTCCCCCAAAAGTGTAGGCTAGTTATTGTTGTCCTTTAAACCAAGAAACTTTGCAGTAAAATTGCATTGTACTTTTATTAAGCTTTAATAAGGAGATCTAATTCTTTGTTCCCTCGTTGCATCTGGTAGCTGAAACTGCATTCCTCTTCAGACCGCACGATAAGCGGCTTTGCATGAAATGGCAGCCAATAGGAAATGAGTACACGTTGCCTTCAACAATGGCATAACTTTTAGTAGCCATGTGCTCTCGTTTCCTATTGGCTCTTGCTGAGGTCACAAGAAAGTGCAGCTGCCAACTTTGCTGGTTTGCACATGTGGTGAGGGAGTAAAGGTTTCTCGTATCTTCTATGCCGCATTGTGGTTAGTACTGTTGCCTTTAAAGGGCGAAGACACACATGGAGACTCCTTGCCAAAACTAATCACAGCGATTCATTGTCATACCGCTAACATCCTGCAATTCATTGTGGCGACTTGTGCAGTAATTTATGGGACCAGTCACCGCGATCTCTGGATTTAAAAAGTTGCAGTGATGAATCTCCACATGTTTCTTTAGGCAAACACTGGGTGCTAGATTTGACTGTCACCAGGGAGGAGTTTGTATGTTTATCCCCTTTCTTATGTGTTTACTTACACACTCCCAAGACATACAGACAGGTTAGTTGGTTCCTGTTACAAATTAAGGACCCTATGACTAAAAAATGAAAAACAGCAGAGCTAAGACAATATCCATTAGTATAATCTCTGGTAAGCATCACCAAATGTCATCATTGTTTTTTGTTTTTTTTTAAGGATTCTATTAATTTAACCTGACAACATCTTTAAAATACATCAATAGTAACTCCCTGTTTGACATGTTCTCTACAGAGCAGCCTGTAAAGGATGTAGTGATCACGGTGCCTGCCTTCTTTAACCAGGCAGAGCGCAGAGCAGTCCTGCAGGCAGCCCAACTCTCCGGTCTCAAGGTTCTTCAGCTCATTAACGATAACACAGCAGTAGCCTTAAATTATGGTGTGTTCCGCAGGAAAGATATCAATGCTACAGCGCAGGTCTGTGCACCAATTAATTTTCTATCCTTTCATCCATTTTTTTTTTTTATTTGTAATTTTTGCCTGCCTAGTTTTCTCGTCTTCTTAGTACCTCTTCAAAGCTCCCTACGTTTTGATGTCTCCTTATGCCATCTGTCCTGGTTAATTTAATCAGAGCAGTTTTAGTGTGCAAGTTAGGAATGAAGGGTTTTCTTTCTTTACCAAAATGCAAAAGACTAATTCTCTTTTGACGCCCCTTATCTTTTTAGAATGTTATGTTTTATGACATGGGCACCAGGAGTACAATCTGCACCATTGTGACATATCAAACTATAAAGACTAAAGACTCTGGAACACAACCCCAGCTGCAAATTCGAGGAGTGGGGTAAGAGGAATATTGAGATTTTCTCTGAAGTGTTCTTATCCATTTCTTTCAAAGATGGGCTGCTATTGCATATTTGATTTAATATGATGCAAGGAAGTTGCTTAAAATGTCATATGATATCACAAAAGTACCTGTTGGCAAATTTAAGGAAATGCTGCTTGCATAAACTTTTGAGAGCAGGGGCCTCTTCTCCTTTTTTTATTTTGTGACCCTTGCTTGTCAAATTATTATAAAATATTGTGTTGTTTTTCTTTATAAGTTAATGAAAATCGCTGCATAAATTGCTGGTGAAATATAAATTGATGCTAGAATAACTGTGTCTGCTATATTGTTGGGTGCCTTGCTAACCAAGATAGAACCAAGGTAACTATAATACTATGGCTTAAAGGCTATGATGTGAATGATGGACTGAAACTAATGACTGAGTCTAATGTCACAAGTGGCTGATTTTCGACCTGTGGAAAAAACGCAGGCCAAGAATCTACGCTGGCATAAGTTTTCTTCCTTGCCTGGACTAGAAACTACTCTGTTGGCCTGCTTGCGGCAAATTTCTGTGCGTGTGCCTGCACCTTGGCCAACACAGTGGTTCCTAATGCAGGAAAGGAAAAAGGCTGATGCAAGCTCCTAGTGAATAGATATAAATAGGTAAAGGCCTGAAAAGAAAGTCAAGTAAAAAACAAATTGTAGCTGTGCAGCAGTGTTTGGCTGCCATGGTCATTGACCCCTCTGAGAGCTGTAAAGAAGCAGAAGAGAAAGGCGAAAAAATAAATAGAACGAGAATGAAACCAAGTTGAAAAATTACTAAGATGGATGGTTTGTTTCGCATGAATCCTAGGATCCCAGGAGGCGGCTGTTATATTTAAAAATGGCAGTTTTCTATTTAGGATTACCCAATGGCGCATATTACTAAAAAAATATACTATTATGAAAATGGTTTATTTAAATGAAGCATGGTTTTAGATATGAGCTGTTTTATGCAATACATTTTTTATAGAGACCTACATTGTTCAGGGGAGGTATAGTTTTTTTTTAAGCAAAATAGCATATTTTACAATTAGGGGGTTATATATTTTTATCATACTGGCACAGAGTATCCAATTGCTGGTGCAGGGTTAATAATTACATTTGCTGGTATGTTCCTTGCCTAAAGGCCATGCTTTTAATACCTACCCATTATCCAATCCAAAACTTGTTCACCACCCTTCCCCATGGCAAAAATTGATATACACATAGGAAAAAGAAAATATATTCACCATAAATTGAGTGAGGAGTAACCGCTTTGTTATATACACAGTGGCCGCTTGCTGCAAGGGAGTGGTGTTGCTCTGTTCTACTTTCTGTTTCCGCCATGGTAATCTTCTGAAACACTCATGTGGCTCATGTGGATTTTAAAGGGGTTGTTCACCTTTTGGACAATAAAGCTAATTTAACAGCCCGTTTCATAAAAAAACGTTTTTGTAATTTATCTTTATTACTTAAAATGTTTGCTTTCAGAGATACATACCATAGAAGTGGATCATCTCTGCAAAAACTCTCAGTTCTCCCTGTGATCTGTGATTGTGGGACACTCTCTGTGTAAGAGATGCAGGTTGCCAAATAAGTAAGTTCACGACTGAATCTGCACTGCTCATGCTCTCTCCTGCTTCATTTGCATATCTTTGATCCGATTGGCTGAATCTTGCCAGCCAATCTAGTTGAAGAAATGTAAATGAAACAGGAGAGAGCATGCGCAGTGCAGATTTAGTCGTGAACTTTCTTATTTGGCAACCTGCATCTCTTACACAAAGCATGTCGGCGAACCCATAATAGAGAAGAGAACTGAGAGAGTTCCATAGCTTCTGTGGTATGTATCTCTGAAAGCAAAACATTTAGGTAATAAAGATAAATTACAAAAACATTTTTTATGACATGGGCTGTTAAATTAGCTTTATTGTCCAAAAGGTGAACAACCCCTTTAACACCTATTGGGTATAATGAGTTCTTGACTCACAGGCAAAATAATGGTGACGGGCTTTAATTACTCATTTTATATTTGCAATGTATAAGTGAATGTACAGGATTTGTATCAGAATTCTCCAGAACATAGCAATATACTTTTCCTATTCAGGCTTCCACGTAACCCCTGACATGAACTGGGGTCAGTGATTAGCTACACATTTTACACACAACATTTTATGTTAAGCCAACTGAAATTTCACTTTACCCCATGATGTAGCACTGGGAGTACACACTTCAGTCCATGTTATCTAAAGAAAGCTTGTTTACTGCATTTTAAATCCTATGTTTTAAGGAGTAAAATTAAACTGGGCGTTCTAGCATATGTGCATTCTGACTTTATTTCAAAAGAAATATGCTAGTATCCTATTAAATTGGTCAGTTTTATAGAAAATTCCAAGTTTACTCGGCAACCTCTGTCTTCTGAATTAGTGAGTGGGTGAGGGCAGCAGCCAAACAACCCTTTAAAATAACAAAAACATAAGTCAAACTTCAATACAGAAAACAAAGCATTTTGCATTTATGTTGCAGGTTTGACCGCACACTTGGTGGGTTAGAAATAGATTTACGACTCCGGGATCATTTGGCCAAACTCTTCAATGAGCAGAAGAAATCCAAGAAGGATGTTCGAGAAAACCAAAGAGCCATGAACAAGTTGCTTAAGGAGGCCAATCGTGTAAAGACCATCCTTAGTGCAAACAATGACCATATGGCACAGGTACAGGACTGAATAGGCACCTGATTTTGTAGTATGTATACACAGAACTCTACAGGCAAGAGATCAACTTGTGTACAATCTATGTTTATTATTACTGCAGCATAAGTTTAACACATTTTCTTCTCATAATGCATTATTTACTCAACGCCACATACTACCAGGTAGTATATATCTTGAACCAGCCTGTGTCAAAATAATGCTGCATCCTGGTTTGCAGACCTTTATGAATAATAGGGGGTTTTAACTTAGAAGAGATAAAACCAAAAACATAAATTTATACAGACTTACTCTGAAGCATTTTTCTACTTTTAGGGGCATATTTATCAAAGGTCGAAGTTAAAAAAGCTTCGAACTTCGAATTCAAAAAGACCAATTAAATGGTGGTCGAAGTTTTTTGGCGTCGAAGTGGGCCTAATTTGGCCTACTTCGAATCGTACGATCGTACATCGATCGAAGTTTTTTCACTTCAACCTTCGATCTCCCAAACTCACCAATTGCCTCCATACAGGTTCTAGGAGGTCCCCCATAGGCTAAAACAGCACTTCGGCAGCTTTTAGGTCAAAGTTTTAAACAGACAGTACTTCAAAAAAAATTCGACCTTCTAATTTCGAAGTTTCTTCAAATTCGAATCGAAGTTGGACTATTCCCTAGTCGAAGTACCCAAAAATTACTTTGAAATTTGAAGTTTTTTGCTTATAAAATTCACTTCGACCTTTGATAAATCTGCCCCTTAGTGTATTCTAGGATAACTACATTTGGACGGACAGTTAAAGGACATGTAACCCCCCCCCCACACAAAAATCTAATCCATTAACAGCCTCTTTGAAATCTTTAGATACCTGCCACTCTGGTTGTTAAAAGTTTAACAGAAAGGCTGCAGCATCCCCTTAATCACTTAGCAATCGTTCTACTCCTCTAACCCACTCTGCCCCTCCCTCAGGAATTTACTTTGGCTGTTAGCTTATGAGCATGCTCAGTTCTTCTCAACTCAGATTACTAAACACACCCTTCAGTCTAACAGCCAATGAAGAGATAGCATTGCTGGTTCCTATACAAACTCTAGCTGTCTGATCCCTTTTTTTTCGCCTAACCAGTATGTTAATGTAAACCTTCATTTTGCATTGCATGAACTTTACAAATTATGTAGCTCGGGTGGGGAAGATCTGCCCAACTTATATACTTTGTAGGAAAATTTAGGCTTTAGCTGATATTCTGACCTTCAGAGAGCTTTTGAACTGAAACCCTGCTATTAGCGGTGGTCTAAAACACCTAATATCTTAGAAACCACAAATTAAAGCTTTTAAATCTTTTTTTATTGCTGTTAATTTAAAACAATAACAAAAAATACATACAAAACAAAATGAAAAGCTAAGTGGGTAAGCAAAATAAAGTGCCATGTTGCACATACATTTTTAAGTCAAAAATACAGAACAAGATTATAGCCATATGTGTAACAAAGACTAGTAATGCTAGATAGAATTGTCGAAAAAATACTACCAGCAAGAACCTGGATTGTCGTAGCCTTAGTAAGTGCCCTACAGACTTCAGTCCAGAATGGAACAACTGTAGAACAACTCCACAAAAGGTGGAAAAAATACACACCAGGGGCAGATTTATCGAGGGTCAAATTGAAAATCCGAATTTTCTATTTTTTTTTATGTTAAAAACTGTCATTCAACTTATTTAGACAAATTCCAGTTTTTTTAAAACAAAGTTAGATTTTCGACATTTATCATACTCTGGCCCTGTAAGAACTCAAATTCGACCATTTGCCACCTAAAACCTGGCAAATTACTGTTTATTTTAATTTGGAGTTGTTTGCAGCCTTCCTGACATTCAAGTTTTTTTCAGAGAAAAAACTCGAATTGAGTTAAAATTCGATTTGAATTTTCGAAAGAAATTTCAATTGGTCTATAGAATTTATGGGAGTTATGGGGAGTTTTTAAAAACTCACTTGAAACAAGCTTTTTGAATTCAAATTGAAAATTAAATTTTTAAAAAAAATATTTTGATTGGTCGAAAATTCTAATTTAGGGTAGTTTTTAAAAACATGAATTCAAATTCGACCTTTGATAAATGTGCCTCCCCGTGTGTGGCACTTTGGGCAACAATCATTGCATTTTACTTTAGCCCTGTACAGGTGTGATATGAGCTTGATGCAGTATAAATGTGGACTTGTATAATTATTCAGGTGGTCCTCAGAGCACATTCCTTATTTCACTTTTCGATCTAGATTCCCTTTAATCTACAGCTAAGCATATTATAATACTGTTTAAAAATAGCACAGGAATAGATTGAACATTTTTCACACACTGCAGAATTTGTGCTGAGCTATACCTTGATAATGAAATCAGATTGCAATACAAGTCGAGATCTAGTTTTGCGTTGTTATTCCCGCAGGACAATAAAAGTGCAGGAAATTTAGCAAACTGAATGCCCCACTATCCATTATGACATGTGCATACCACTAGCACATTTTTAAGCATAATTATAGTTGGACAAGCAAGCACGGTTCTGGCTGTGTTGGCCACCCATGTTTTGCTTAACTCCTTGTTTGGATGCCATGCTTTAAGTATAAAGTAATCTATGATCTTATGTACAGATCGAAGGTCTTATGGATGATATTGACTTCAAAGCCAAGGTGACTCGTCAGGAATTGGAGGACCTATGCGCTGATCTCTTTAATAGAGTTTCTGCTCCTGTCCAGCAGGCCCTGGCCAGTGCGGAGATGAAAATGGTGAGTAGGCAGAATATTTATTTATTTGTATGTTTATTTATATCATCTTTGATACCAACTGGTAGCTAAATCAGTGATTTTAGTTCCTTCATTTTAAACATGGAAATTTAGGGCTCAGCTACCCTGGTGTTCACCCATTCTCATTCATCCTGGCACAGTCTTAATGTGTGACGAGAGGCAGACATGGCACTTTATATCTAATGGAGGGATAAGACGGTGGTATAAAACCTGCTGCATGGAGTAATGCAGATTTACCTAATTTATCGTTCCTAGTGTATATTCAGCCTGCACCACCAGCTCCGTAATTGTCTATTAACATTTAATTTGCCCCATGCTATGTGATTACAGAACACTATGCAGGTACGAAAACATATATTTTTTTTTATGATTTGGGTTAAGAAAAAAGCGCAGAGAGTCTTGGTATTTGTTTTCTATTTCTATCATTTCTATTATACAACATAAAATAGTTGTCTTAAAAAACAAAGAAGCCCTGATGGCTTATACAGATGCTTTTTTCATAGACAATACTGACCTCTGTATGGCAAGCTTTATGTGTAATGTGATACTAATAGGCTTTATTGTTTGCATGTGGAGTGAAAGCTTTTTTTTTTTTACATGATGTTTTCTTCAGCAGCAAACCTTAAAATCACTTTCCACAGGTTGCAAAATCAGAATTATTTTATACCATTTCTGGTACTGATTTCATTGAAGGGATTCTGTCATGATCTTTATTATGTCGTTTTTATTTATAAATGACACTGTTTACACTGCAAATAACTAACTCTACAATATAAAATGTCATTCCTCAACCAGCAAGTGTATTTTTTTTAGTTGTAATATTGATATGTAGGCAGCCATCTCAGGTCATTTTGCCTGGACATGTGCTTTCAGAAAGAGGCAGCACTTAAGGATGAAACTGCTTTCTGACGGGCTGTTGTTTCTCCCACTCAATGTAACTGAATGTGTCGCAGTGGGATCTGGATTTTGCTATTGAGTGCTGTTCTTAGATCTACCAGCCTGTTATCTTGTGTTAGGGAGATGCCAACTGGTTACCTTCCCATTGTTCTGCTGCTGGGGGGGGGGGGCAATGGAGGGGGTGATATCACTCCAACTTGCAGTACAGCAGTGTTGAAGTTTATCAGAGCACAAGTCACATGACTGGGGAAAGCTGGGAAACTGACAATATGTCTAGCCCCATGTCAGATTTCAAAATGAAATCTAAAAAAATCTGTTTGCTTTTTTGAGAATTGGATTTCCGTGCAGAATTCTGCTGGAGCAGCACTATTAACTGATGCATTTGGAGAAAATTTTTTTTTTTACCATGACAGTATCCCTTTAAGGTCTATAGGGAACAATTCTGCAGTGGCAAGCTCCCATACATTTACAGATATGTATGGAATGAGTGACGCATTCTATAGCCTTACATTCATTGTATGTATTAATCTTTCCTGTCAACATTCATATTGTACAATTTCATCTTTTACCTTCATTGATAAGTGCTTAACATCTTTCTTAATATTGCAGAAAGTTTTCAAGAACCAGCGAGCTATAATGTGATTAATGGACTCCTTTTAAAATGTGTAAATTAGGTGCTTCATGAATCTTCCAAGTGTTCCATTTTTTGTTCCCCTTTACAGGAAGAAATTGATCAAGTAATCTTAGTAGGAGGGGCTACCCGTGTACCTAAAGTACAGGAGTTTCTGCTCAAAGTTGTTGGGAAGTGAGTATCAAAACACATTTTGAAAGTTTATGCCATTAAATAATGTTCTGCATTTCCTATGTCATGCTCACCAATTTATTTCACCCTTAACCTTAACTTTCTGCTGTCTGTTACAGAGAAGAACTAAGCAAAAACATAAATGCGGATGAGGCAGCAGCTATGGGTGCAGTTTATCAAGCCGCTGCACTTAGTAAAGCCTTCAAAGTAAAACCATTTATAGTTCGAGATGCAGCCATCTTCCCAATACAGGTGAGACTTCAATATATAGATCAAGGGTGTTAGTTATTTACACACTCTCATTGAAAATTAACCTAATGCCTTTGGTATTAATAGAAAATGTCCACATGCATGACTGCCTAAAATCACCATTGTATTAAAGGGGACCTGTCCCCTTAAGATGTAATTCCAAATTAATTTTTTTTTTTTTGTCAAACAAAATAAACTTTACTTCCACTATAAGTTGTTTAAATTGTGTTTCCTTCAGTCTTGGAATTACACAATCTCATCAAGCAGGCAGTTGGAAATGAGAAAAGTGTAGAGAGATCTAGGAACTACAGAATGAAAAGTCAAAGTAATTGCCTGCCCCACCTCTATGCCTGGGGCACTGAGGCAGGGCAGGCAATGAATGATTGACAGATGAGATTTTTAAATACCTTAATAACAGGTACATATGTATGTTTTTAATGAAACTCAAATTCTTTTTTTTATGTTCAATTTGAAAAGGGTTTTTATTATATAGCTTTTTATGTCTGGGGGACCCTTAAGATGCCATCTTCCATTTCTATCAAGTGTTCTGCTGTTTATTTTTATATGGAAACATCCCTAAAAGCAGACCTGTTCCCACAACTTGAGAGCTTTCCCATTTTACAGATATGGACTGGAAATAAACCGTAGGCTCTTTGCCATAGTGTAAAAATTACTTAAAATGGTTGATCACCTTTAAGTAATCGTTAGTTTGTTTGAAAATGTCATTCTTATCTACTTTTCAATTGGTCT
Organism: Xenopus laevis; assembly: GCF_017654675.1. Classification (NCBI taxonomy): domain Eukaryota; kingdom Metazoa; phylum Chordata; class Amphibia; order Anura; family Pipidae; genus Xenopus; species Xenopus laevis. The sequence continues at coordinate 70,448,908 of NC_054384.1, forward strand.
TTGTTTTTCTTTTAAATTCTATTTTTATAATTATTTGTCTTCTTTTTCTTCTACCACTTTCCAGCTGTTAGATGGGGGCTACTGACCCCAGCAGCTGAACCATTGCTCTGTGAGGCTACAATTGTATTGTAAATATGGGGGGGTTTGTGGATGCACACCTAAGGCCAATTTCAAAAAGTATAATTTCAAAAAGTATAAAGCCCTGTCTAAGTAATTCAAGTAAATATGCCAGTGCATTTAATTTTGAAACAGGGTTTTTTTGTTACAAAGTTATGATCATAATATTGATAAGCCACCATACCACGTCAAGGTATCATTATTATGATCATAACTTTGTAACAAAAAAACCCTGTTTCAAAATTAAATGCACTGGCATATTTACTTGAATTACTTAGACAGGGCTTTATACTTTTTGAAATTATACTTTTTGAAATTGGCCTTAGGTGTGCATCCACAAACCCCCCCATATTGATACAATTGTATTGTTACTTATCTTTCTATTCAGGCCCTTTCCTATTTATCTTCCAGTTGATCATTCAAACCACTGCCTGTGTGTTAGGGTAAATTGAACACTAGTAGCTAGATAGTTTTTGAAACGCATACTGGAGAGCTGCTGGACAACAAAAAAGATCAAAACCAGTTGCAAATCGTTTTTGAAAATGAAAGTGTCCATTAGGACTGTGCAATTGGAGGTCTGCAGGCCTGATATAGCCCTACTAAAGTTCTTTTTCTTTTTGGCTCCCAGTCGGCTCACATGCTCCATATTCTTTACTGAATGACATCATCATTTTAATTCAATCTAGCTAATAAACATACTTAATGAGAGATTATCTGCCCAACACATATAATAAATTGGGAGCACTAGTCCGCATCATACTAAAAGTTAGAGGTTGGTTGGCAGCACATTTATCAAAGGTCAAATTTCAAATTCATGTGAGTTTTTAAACTCCCATAAATTCTAAATTCAACCAATCGAAATCGAAATGCAATCAACCAGAATTTGTAAAACTCAATTTGAGTTTTTTCTCTGAAAAAAAAACTTGAATATCCTGAAGGCTGCAAACAACTCCAAATTGATCCCTGGATGTCTCCCATTGACTTAAACAGCAATTAGTCAGGTTTTGACGAATAGTTGAATTTGAGTTCTTAAAGGACCAGAGTATGATAAATCTCGAAAATTACATTCAAATTTTTTGAAAAACTCAAATTGAATTTGAATAACTCCCTAGCCGAATTTGACCATAAAACTTTCAAATTTGAACTTTCAATTCGACCCTTGATAAATCTGCCCCTAAAAGTATGTACTTTACACACTTGCCACACCAACTTGCTAATCATTTGTAAATTTTGTGCTATAAGCTTCCACACTGTGGCAAACCTTGCTTCAAACTCCCATACAACAACCAAGACAAGCATTTCAGTGGTGGTACTGCCTTTCTTCCTCATTGCACCTAAAACATTTTGCACACCATAATAATTTCTGTAACATGTAACTGTTTTCTATTAAAAATGACGATACATTATGTTTTACAAATAAGCTATTTTGCCCTAGAAACCCTGATATCTGTGCATAATGTTTAGTCATGTAGGTGGGATTGTTACAGGAGTTATGTATGTAGTATGTGTACTCCACTGGTCAAATTCTCATGAAGTATAGCAGATTACTTGTGATTTCATTAATAGCTGTTTTCTTTTCAATCAAGGTGGAATTTACCCGTGAGGTGGAAGAGGAGAATCACAGCAAAAGTCTAAAACACAATAAGCGGATTCTTTTTCAGCGGCTGGCCCCATACCCCCAACGTAAAGTTATCACCTTTAACAGATATACCGATGACTTTGCTTTCAGTATAAATTATGGAGATCTTAGCTACCTGGGACCTGAGGATTTAAAGTGAGTTCCACCAAACTCCTTTGGGGCAAGGATTTTCGATAATGCTATGTGTTTATGAAAGATTAACCGTTATGTAGCCCATTTCTTTCTATTGTCTCCTGACCTCTTGTTTTTATAACAGGGTTTTTGGATCTTTAAATCTTACAACTGTAAAATTAAATGGAGTTGGAGAGAGTTTCCAAAAAAGATCAGATTATGAGTCCAAAGGCATCAAGGCTCATTTTAACATGGACGAAAGTGGACTTCTTACTCTTGACCGGGTAAGTTAAATGGATTCTGTCATGATTTTAATGATTTAGTTTTTATTTATAAATTATAATTCACTCTACCATATAAAATTTCATTCCTGAACCAGCAAGTGTATTTTTCTTTAGTTGTAATATTGGCGTGTGGGCAGCCATCTCAGGTAATTTTGACTGGTCATGTTCTTTCAGAAAGAGCCAGCACTTTAGGATGGAACTGCTTTCTGGTTGGCTGTTGTTTCTCCTACTCAATGTAACTGAATGTCTCGCAGTGGGACCTGGTTTTTTACTATTGAGTGCTGTTCTTAGATCTACCAGGGAGCTGTTATCTTGTCTTAGGGAGCTGCTATCTGGTTACCTTCCCATTGTTATGTTGTTAAGCTGCTGGGGGGAAAAGGAGGGGTGATGTTACTTCAAATTGCAGTGTAGCATTAAAGAGTGACTGAAGTTTATCAGAGCACAAGTCACATGACTGGAGGCAGCTGGAAAACTGACAATATGTCTAGCCCCATGTCAGATTTCAAAATTAAATAAAAAAATCTGTTTGCTCTTTTGAAAAAATGTATTTCAGGGCAGAATTCTGCTGGGGCAGCACTATTAACTGATGCATTTTGAAAAGAAAACATTTTTTTCCCATGACAGTATCCCTTTAAACTGAAGTAGATTCAGCAAAGTATAGGTTATGTTTTTATTGGATTGTTTGTAGCCATGGCACATGTAACATTTTATTCAGGGTTTGTAGACATTTCAATTATATGTTTTGTCAACCTATAAATGAAATGCCCACCTAAAAATTTCAAGAAACATAGACTCATTCCTTTTATGAAGGAACAGATTGTCAGTCTTATACAGAAACCCCAAACTCGAGGAGCTTGAAATGCAGCCGCATCCAACAATTACATTATAAAGTTCTAACAAGGTGGTATCATACTCCGTCAAAATTTAAAAATCTTTACCCTCAATCCTCAGACAGGGGTTGGAGATGCTTGATGGCCAAGGGCACCATAGTACACAGTTTACTACTACAATCGCAGGAAAATTCAAATGCAGACATTTCCCCAAGAGTAAGCTGAGTCTCTGTGAGCAATATTATTTACTTGTGGTGATTACAATGTTAGCAATGGGAAAGGTATTTTAGTGGAGTTTTGTCACCCATGGCAGCAAATTTTTAACACAGGTGACAAATCTCCTTGTGTGTCATTGCCCTTCAAGTGGTTGTTCACCTTTGAGTTAACTTTTAGTATGACGTAGAGAGTGATATTCTGAGAAAATTTGCAATAGGTTTACATTTTTAATACTTGGGATTTTTGAGGTATTCAGCTTTTTATTCAGCAGACTAAATTTTGCATTTCCATCATGCTGGAGTCCAAGTCACCCTAGCAACCATGCATTGTTTTCAATAAGAGATTGGAATATGAATAGGAGAGGGCCTGATTAGAAAGATAAGTACGGTAATAAAAAGTAAAGAAAATGCCTTCTATTTTAAGAAAGCTTTTGCTACAGTTTAATCAGATTGGGAGCAGAGAAACACAGGGCAGGATATAGGCAAGGAAGAGGGATATTTGGTGACAAATTTCTCAGCAGCATCTGTAGAACATTGGCAACTATTGTATCAATTATAACCATTGCCTTTTCTGAAACTCTTGAGATTCGACTCAGCAGGGACAAAGATAAGAAATGTGTCAATATAAAACCGTTAAAGAGTCGACAAACACCCCCCTTCAGAAAAACATAAGGTAAAAATGACATATGAGATTAGAATTCACCACAGAAAAACTCACTCAATTTCTATTTATTTCTATGGGATTTTTAGAATCATATTAAACAATGGAGTTCACCATTTGATAAATATGCTTTTAAAAATCCTATAGGAATGAATAGAAAGTGAGTTTTATTGTGGTGAGTTCTAAATTTACACTTTGGTAAATCTGCCCCTTAACTTTCAATATTAAAAAATGGTTGAAAATATAAGATAGTAAATAAAAAAAAAAAGTATTTTATTTATAAAGGATGGCACGTACCTTTATCTCGGCCTCTGTGTGATGTTATGTTTTTAGAAACCCAGGACAGGTGAATTACTGTTATTCATTTGAAATACTGTTGTT